>NW_019213598.1:0-36549 GCF_002532875.2 Varroa jacobsoni | reverse complement strand
GTATCTATCTATCGATCGATCAATCAATCAATCAATCAATCAATTTTTCAATCAATCAGTTTTATCACTTATTACTGATAATGGTCAACGACATTATGTGCTCTTCCATTAACTATGTAAAAGACAAATCGCGAAAAAGCACCAGCGATCATGGCACAGTCTTTCTACTGTAATGCTTATTTAGTGGCATACTTACTTGGTACGTCATCGAGGGCAGCTCCAAATTTCGCGCTAAGCCGCATCGGTGAGCTGGAGTCATTTACTTTGATCCTAAGCACGAGTTCAGCTTCAGGGTAGATTTCAGCAATCTTCTCAAGTTCGTCTTCGTTATCGAATGTCATCCGCTTAACACCCCGAGATCGGGCATGCTTTATGAAGCTGCGGGTTTTGCATGGATTGGCATAAATAATTCGCAAAGCGTCCACTCCGGTCTCATTGAAGACCGCCTCGATTTCTTCCTTTGAGGCACAGTCAAAGCCAAAGCCGAAATGCGCAATCGTTTTAAGGACCGTAGGGATGGGATTACATTTGACGGCATAGAAAGGGATCACACGTGGCATCTTGAGTCTCCAGAGCTTCACCTTACGACAAATGTCGCCTAGGTCGACGATGTAGAACGGTTCGTCATGGCGCCAATCAGTCACGAGCTTGCTAAAGGCGTCATTCATGGTTGTTGTGTCTCGCTGCATCCTTTTGTACGTTGCAATTCTACGGCGAAGCTGCCGTAAAAATTCTACACCTGTAATAGCAGTTATCATATAACATTGCCTTAACTACTACGATACGAAGATTTTGATGCATATAAAAATACATGCATAAATCACTGTGGAGGCGGTGAAGTGCATAATTACCAAGAAACGTTAGAATAGCTGGTGGGAAAAACGACGCGATGATCGACTTAAGGAATCAATCGATTCCTTAAGTTTTGACATAGCTGCATTCGTTCTTCTACCTGTCCTCGTATGAAGCTTTGCACGTTTCATGCTAAATCTAACTATCTAAACCAGTCTACAATTATTATACCTGGTATCAGCTGAAAGCGCTGGAAAACATCCTTTATGTTTACTTCAATACGAGCATACTTATTCTGAGCTAAGCTACCCTAGTCACAACCGTAGTCATTTGAACAAAATCTGGTTGGCAAAAATGTTTTCAAAATCTCGGATTTAATCAGTGTATGGCAAGTTAACCCATACATGCAAACTAACCGAAATATTCACCGATTAGCAAAATCATGATGGCATACTCGCGTGCATAATTACGACAGTACGTATTCCTTTGTGTCGTCGACCTATATATTATGACTAACTGATGACATAAAAGAGTGCGCTCTTCTAATGAAACTAAATACTTGCCGCTGTGAAATGTAGCATTTATCTAACCATGAATGAATGCAGCCATTTATGATACTATATGACAACTGTATTGATATGCCCTTAATGAGATCGCTGCGTTGACCTACGGGTCTACGGAGAGCAAGTTAAAGGTCGTTCTTGTTATTGTCTGCGGTACCACGCGATTTTTACGCTACTCACACGGTACGGTCGCCAAAGTCCAATCATCTTAATTTTAGATTGTGTCACGCGAAGATCCGCTAGAAGATTCGCTACTTGCTCAACCACGTAACTGCATAGTTACGCAGCAATTTTAGTCATTTTTCACGAGATAATTCTGCTAACTTAACATTAACAAAGTAACTATATTCACATACTCCTGTTCTAAGAACTTTACACATGTACTCTGATTTTTAGCGTAGTTTATGTTACAATGTTCTCCGACGTCATATGTACAACGTATCACATTGTTTGGTGAATAGTGAAGATAGCTTTATACTGTTCGCTATTCAGTTTACCACCATGCCCGTTACCGTATATCTGTACGTATATCTATATCGATAGTATTATATGGCTATCCTCGTTGTGTCATTGCGCCTAGAGCCGCCATATTGCCCTGGGTCTTCCTTCAACAGAACCAGCGACGTTAGAGAGCATCACGAGATTGCTGACAAGCGACCGTTGGCGTGGTGACGGAAGTGATGTGCGATTTTTCTAATAATTGTGCACAAATTACCTTTTAATGTACAGCAACTCATTATTAATGCTAGCAATGCATTATTAATGACGACGATCATGATAATCATCGTCGCGCCCAACGTTGACGCCATTCTACTGACGCTCTACCGGGAAGAAGCGTGTTTCATTTAAAATAGGTCACCCAGTCAGATAGGCCAACGTGCTAGTATTCCTTCCGCAATTTCCTATGCCCGTTGCATATTATCTTATACTAGGATGCTTCCTGGTTTCCGCGCAGTAGCAACTGACGCTGAACAACGCCGCAACGTTCGTGTAACTCTCGGGCTGCTTTCGCCTTCGTCTGCTTCATCGGGGCTGACGGCCAGAGAAGTTTACTAGAACGGTGCACCTCAACGGCCATGCTCGCCGTTCATGACTCAGATAACGTTGGTTCGATTGGATAGTATAGCCAACTAGCTGCATTGTATAAGACGACGACAGGGATTGCAGAGAATTTTGTGCAGCAAATTACCTTGAACAGCCTACCAAGCACTGGGCTGGGGCAGACAGGTTTGGTACTAACAGGCGGGCGGGCGGGCGGGCGGTAGGGCGCACGCGCGCGCGCCAAGATTTCTCTATGTAGAAATAAAATCGTGCGTCCACTGGTTCGCATAGCAGCATACATCGTTTCTAGCGAGATATGTCTTCGCTAAACCTCGCTGCACACTGGCAGACCATGATCGCCTATTAGCTGTACAATTTGTTGCCAGAAGTTTGCTCCGAACCCTTTACGTTCGTGCGGTTAGGTGTCGGTGGGACAATCCCTTAAAGGCCGGATACTGGTGAACCAACGTTCAGGCGACTTTCGTATAATGGATGCGAACGGATATGCCGTTGGTGATATCATTTGCCAAGGTCCGTGCAGACAGGTCTCATAGGCACATATAGCTGCAGGTCGAGTAATAGAGGAGGATAGAATATCGAGTAAATGTTACGGGATCAAAGAACCACTTGTAAGGCGTTGTAAATCAATCGGTTTGATCGACCACTAGAATTCAGTAATACTACACTATACAAGTAGATAAAGCAACTTGAACGAGAGGGCGAAATAAAAAAATAGGAAATCTAAATAAACTAAATTAGTCGGCTTGCCGTGAAAGGAGCCATATCTTGAACATGTCGCGTATGCTAATCTCTGGTTGCCGAAGAAAAGAGGACATGATTCAAAAGAAAACACTCAAGGTGACAAACATTCACATGTTTGACTCAGTTCACGTAGAAAAATTGTTTAAATAAAACTTACCGTCTTTCGACCAGATTAGCGAAGGTCAAAACGCAAGATTCTTTCAAACTGATTCTGTTTAGCTCAGTTCAAAGATTGTACTTTTGCTGGAGTAGGTTCACTTGGTAAGAAAGCGTTCGATTCACGCTAACGCTAACTACACCCGTAGCCAAATTTCAGCTAGTCTCTTTCCTTTAGATTTCAGATAGAAAATTTCAGCAAATACACCTTTGCCTTTCTCGAGTAGTGTTCTCTGGTAGCAGATTAGTCCCGATAGCTGGGGGCTGTGGGGAGACCGCCTCAGCTATCCAGTGCTACCACACCATCCAATGTGAACCTTCGTGGACCTGACGACAAAACACACCTGAGACCGACGAAGGCAGAACTGAGCTTATACAGCTCAAGATGGCGCTTAAGAACCGCCGGCCGGTTGCCGCCCGCGGCAGCGGCGGCGACCACCTGGGTGAGGAGAACGCACCAATGATTGGCCGCTTAACAACCTGCTTAGCAGTCGCTCTCCCTGTCTGGTTAACGATGCCAGTAGCGGCCTGTGTTCGATGGCAAGGACGTGGCAGGTAGAGGCCGCAAGGGGGTTTTCGCATTCGATATTACAGCAGCGCTAGTAGGAGCGTAACGATGACGGGAGCTCCTATCAGAGGGAAACTGCAAGGCTATGGGCAAAATCGCCATTCGCTAAGTCGTGCCCCTTCTACCTCTTTTTTCATTTGCATTAAGTCGCACGTATTAAGTTGTTAGGAACGACAGCGCACTCGAAGGCAGTCTGCGTTGCTTTGTTTCATAGCACGAAATGGATTCGACAACGATCACGATGACGGTCGCTACGGCCATTGTTGCTGCTGTCGTTGCTGTGGTCCAAAACCACTTTGATCGCCGCTCAAGCCAGCGCACTCGCCCGCCTGCTCATGCGTCAACGGCTGATACAACAATACGAGACCGTGCATAGATCCCGCAGACAGCGAATGGAACACCGCCCTTTGGAACCTGCACTGTGCCTGTCGTAGTGTGTGATGCGTATTGCGGAGGCGTCAAATACTGCAACCGAACATGCTGGCACTGTCAGCTTACCCTCTAACATGGCAATAGGTAGATACTACTCATTGTCGAGATCAAAACGCGTAAAAACAAACACGAAATCGCTCGTAGACAATTATGGCATGCCGGTATGAGGCTGACGTTGTGCCGAGAGAGCGACAGAACGAAAACGTAAAATGTGCGTCGTTGTTGGAAAAAGTGAGATAAATCGAAAAAAAAGAGGTTAAAGGAATCAAATGCCGCTTTACAATCGCAGCAGAATTAGATCATGCTTCGCACATCAGCAGCAGCAGCAGACGGCATCCTCATCATCATCATCACAGTCAGCAGCGATGTGATCAAAATGGACCGTGGTCGGCCACTGTTTAGCAGCCCGTATAATATGAGTGCAAGCATGTGTTGTTTGTATTCAAATGCTACAGGAACTGCACTAATGGCGACTACGACAACAGCAACACCGTGAACAAAAATAACAACGACAACAACACCAAAAGGCACTGCTGCCCTAATCTTCCTTTTCATGGAAACACAGACCAGTTGTTCTATGCGTTAGCCGTCGCTACGTCGGTTTATGGCAGCCATGGCACGAGCGGATGCCGCGGTGTTGCAGGGCTACAATGGCAATGCGGAGACAATTTACGTACGGCGGTTAACGCCGGAAGACCACCGAGCAAAACGGAACCTTCACGTCCGTGTTGCTGAGAGCGAGAGAGAAACATTGACAAAGAAGGCGAAGAGCGCAAAAAGAAAGTGGTCTCTGTTGAGACCTGTTTCTATGGCTGCCAGGCACTTTTAGGAGGTAAAAGGCGGTAAACCGCTAATGCGTGTTCTTTCTTGCAGACAGCCTTACTCCTTCTCGTGGCAGTCCTGCCAATCTAAGTAACTTCCCCTGCTTGCTCGACTCGTTGTGACCGCTTCTCGATGGGAAGACCACTCGGTGCTGATCGTCCATGACACCCAGAACGGCTTTGCTACGACCGCGAGCCTAGACACGCTACGTCTTGTGCGGCATGCGCAGCACGCCCACTAACATGCTCACTCCACAGTTGCACAAGGCACTTTACCATTTCTTCATAGAATCGACAGCTGTCATAAGAGCTATGAATAGACGTGTTTGAGTTCTGCTACAAGATCGGACGACGCTGGTGTCGGCTGTATCCCTATCTCCGTTAGAACTGCGAAGCGATCAAGGAACTATGGCAGGCACAAATGAAAATACGGGTAATAAGTTGGTTGGGTGAAGCTGTAAATTTGGCCTGCGATCCTTTCTACAACTTCAGCATTGTTAATGTAATTGCTAGCTCTAATGTGAGATCATGGATTGTAATTTGACGTTAGGCGGACCTTGCAGTATTATAAAGACGTCGTTCGCTCACTTGTAGGCCTTACTACACCTACAGCCATTATTTGTAAAAACGAAGAGAAAGCATAAACGAGATGGAAAAGATCAGCGATGAACAAAAAGCTGCTGGCGGTGTTTTTTAACAATTTCTTGCTGCCTGCGATTCCATATCGTTGCCATGGAACATGGTATCGATGGAGAGAACCGTTATGCGTGTAGCCTCATTTGCGGAGGTTGTTTGCGCTGCGGCGGGCAACGAAGTAGATACCACATTGGTCAATGTTCAGACAGCGTGTTGGCCGGGTCTAGTCGTTCATCTCATCTCTTATCAAAATTTGCTTACGCGTCGAGGCGTAATAGTTTTATGTTGACTGTCACAGCCGTTAAACGTAACGGCTTATTGGACTTTTTCGTTCGTTGCTTCTTCGGCATGAGGTCAAGAAGAAATTGAACATGTGATTAATTATATTGGGTGTTGCTTCAACGAAGTATAAACATCGGGCCCTGCTAACACCTGTCGGATGTGGAGGTAACACGCACGTTTGCAACGAAAGTATACGTCATGAGCGGCATATTTACGATTCAAAAAGGCTGGGTAAAGTGATGTCAGAGATCATGCAAAACACTACTAAACGTGTACTCTCTAGTGGAGAGGTGTGCTTCTAAAATACCCGTTGTAAAAAAAACCCGAATTTCTACGGAGGTTAATAAAACATTATGTATTTTAAGAGAATTTAACTTCTAATAAATTAATAATGTCCTTCATGTTTACGATTGGTTCTCGATATTAGAAGGCAAATAGATTCTATCAGTAAATAATAAATATACTACACCAAAATACCTTTTGTTTGTATGGTAGGTTCCGATGAAACGACAGGTATCAACAACATTATTGACTACCTTGTCGTTAACGATAAAAGGTTGTGGATAGATATGGGCTTCCTAGAAAAGTAACAACAACACGCCCTCTGGCGACCAATTTTTTAAACATAGTCGTTCATACAACCCGACTACAATTGATAAAGGAGATCATTACAACAGTTATCCTTGGTCATGAGCAGATATTCTATTGCATCGTCCACTAGTAGGACAGTAAGAATGCAAACGCAGATCACTGGCAAGCACTGATCGAATAAGGGATAATTATTATATTTACTTGGTCCTCATTCGTGATGTAGGAAATCGGACTGTGAAGAATATACTCTTAAGGAAACTTTTGCGATACCCGAATGCCAGCTTAATTTTGTTGACGATACTTCGTTGAGAATGAATAATCTAAATATAAACCACAAATTAATACTTTCAATTAGAAAGCTGCTATATTCTACAGAACTTGGTCTCCTGTCGGAAGCCTTATAGGTTAAACATTGACCAAACTAATATTTATCATATTGTGTCACAATGCATAAAATCCTTTGGTAATCTGTTTCGTATACGACAAATTTTCGTAACATCTTTCTTGTTGTCTGTGTCGCATTCTGACAAAGTCCATAAAAAACGATTTTTATAACATTTTTCCAATTTATCAAATGATAGAATGGATTGACTTAACGCGTCAACAACATGACAGTTACTCTCAGCTATGGGAACTTCGACAAGCTTTTGATTTAGTGACAACTTCATGAGCGTTGATGCGCGTAGGCCACCAGCGGCATACTACGCGAGCTTCACCAGCAGTTTCTCAGAGCAAAAGATTTACCACCAAGTATATTCTCGTTCAGCGTATATATTTACGAGCCTGTTGACGTCAAGGAATAGGAAATCATGTCTTGTTGGCCTTTTATAGCGTCCCATCAGCGCCCAATCAATCGTTAGCTAATTTATGCTATTTTTTGCAATACGGAAATTAATTTTTCCTCGTTAACAACACAAATCTAAAATGTAGTAATGTTTACCTTGAATACACTCTCTGATCGTACGTGAATTTCGAAGAATAACGCAGTTTTTACTTCGATAAAATAGCCGTTTACCAAATCTCCCATTCATATGAATCGCAATCCCTGAATCCGAATATTATTTTATAATAACGTAATATTACGCTACTTTCCGTCATCTAGGACTGAAGAACAGCAACCGATTATTTGGCATTGCTTATTATTATTATTGCTACTATTTTAAGCTTCGAGGCGGTCTTCACTAAAGTCAAACCAAAAATGCTTCCGAAACATAAATAACCTCGACTGTGCTCCTAAAATTATAAAATCCTAAATAAAACATATTTATTCTTCGAGCCCAAATATCTAGCAATAGGGGCGCAAGGCACGTAAATTTCAAAATCTCTGCTGCTACTATATTTCATTTAAGGTCTTTTTAGAATTCGAAAAGAGTTTTAGATACATGTCTGTCTTCAAAAAGATAAGAGGTAATTTTAAATAAAACTTTACTGCATTTAAAGATAATTTATAGGAACATCGATCCATTTACGCAAACAGCTGCAATGTGGGTTCTGAGATAATTTTATTAAAATTAGAGTTCTACCCGTATGAAGCTTGAATTTACAGCGGATAAAATGCATAATATTTTACCACCTCCTGTTTGATCAAACAACTTTTATTTATTTATTTGGCGGAACTTTAGACAGCGATATTTTGTATATTTTGACCAAAGGCTTGGTCGATCAAGCCATCGATTCAACATCGTCTTTTGCTCTGGAAGAAAGTGTGAAATTACAGCGCCTCTAGCGTACACGTAGAATCCTTCACTATCGGGATCACGTATGATCCGCCATGACAGATCTTACATATATCTTCAGTTCCAGTTAAGTTTCTATGAGCCTTGATATTTGCACCGTTACTAAAATTTCACAATAAAAAGGAATATTTAAATCGGTATTGTATTATATAGAGAAACGTAGCTGTCTTTATCTACTAATCTCATTTTGTGTGTCTGTTGACCCGAAATTGCAGCATTGAAAGAGCTCGAAATATGATTTGAAACTTATTGCTTTGATGCATTTCTATCTTGGAGATGCTCCTCCGCCAGGATGCGCTGCATAGGGCACTGTATTATGAAAGATTTGCTCACTTTGCCTCTAGTTGCTTTTTATTCATCTGTTATCTGCATACTTACTTGGCCCTGTCTGTGCCTGCGTGTCTGTCATCGCTGAGATTGCGAGGTTGGGCTCTGACCTGATGAGTCATTCGATGCACGTCACTGGGGAATGCTATGAAACCTTCAAAAGTAGAAGAGCGACCTACTCGAAAAGCCGACGAGTGAAGTACTTCGAGTTCTTGCATTAGACTAGAGGCTATTCACGCTGTATTAGAAGTACTTATGGAGGAGAAGAATGCTGCCTTGGTTCTGCCACGCTTTTTGTCATGCAATAACTACTAAGAACCTGACGGCCCCCTTCATATGGTTTCTAAGAACTAAAATTAGATATTATAGCGGACAAGACTCTGATAAGGTGGAATTCCTATTTTCCCCAACGCCATCCACAATGTTACTTGCATCTTCCCCTTGCCGTTCTTCCTGTTCGTCGATCCGTCCCTCCGCCCGTGGGTTCATTCGCGCGTCAGCTCGCCAATAGTGAGCGCGAGCACCTAACCGTTCTGACGGTGCACCGCGACGACTGCAGCCATCAGCATGAGTCGATTTCGCAGGTTGTTCATATTGCATTGCGCATTTGCCATAACTCACGCCACTGTTCAGCGTCGTTGGTTGCACGACCTAGCAATGCCGCCCATCTTTTACTGCTGACCTTCAGTCATCTTGCGTTAGGTTACTCCGGGCACGACTTGATCCTGCTACCAAATTCGCGCCATCAATGGACCTTGTTCTCAGCAACCCGTCGATATAATATGGCTGAATTGGGGTTCAAATGGTGATTAGCGCACTCTAAGGCCTCATCTCCCCTTCTATCTTAATTAGAACAGCCAATCGACTTCTTGAATATCTTCCAGGTTGTTGCACAGCGGAAACAACATTATTATCTATTAGAGGACTCCACAAGCAGCTCTGCTAGCATCAGGGTATCTCTAAAGGTTTAGTAGGATCTTACAGGGACCTCCGATGTTCGACTCCCGGTATCAGGCAACGTCCTGTTATGATACGCTCACCCGTATAGAAAGCATCTTGCACCGCTGACTCGGTTTTTGCCCTTTATCTTTTTTCACTAAAATACCACCGCAGTTCTCTGTCCCTATCGATATGAATTCACATGCATTTTTATGCACCTTCTTGTTTACGCATCAGTGATAAGCGTTGGTCTTTTTTTTTTTCGCTAATACAACCAAAAGTGTAGTTGAATATGTGAGGTCTTGCTCGGCTTCTTCTCCAAGTGCCGATCCTCAATACGTGCGCATGACGACAACATTACAAATTCAATACAGCGTACAAGCTCTCAGACAATAGGCTAGTACTTGGTTGGCAAACAGCAGCAAGGTAAAGCCTGCTTTTATGCTCAGACACTATCGGCATGAGTACTTTATTAGCCCGAAGATTTTTCTTCAATGTTGTTTGCTGAAAAAGATCCCTTATAATCTTTCTAATACGTATCGGGTTCAGTTGTTTCAGCCTCTTGTAAGTCGGATTGTGGCGTTGGATGCAAATGTTAAACTGCCGATTGGAAACGTTCTATTGTTAGGCGCCTACAAATACATCGCATTTGAAACTATCTTCAACGGTAGAGTACAGTAGACAGATTTGTTTTTCTTGGTAGCTTAACATGCTTTCTTCTCACAACAAGGATTTAAACATCCCTGCTTTTTATTCATAAAATTATAGTCCGGTAGGGTGCCCCCCGGAGCACACGATACATAGGGCCTAAACTTCATCATTGTCGAATGTTGATATTCAGCTCACAGGAAATTTCTGAAACCGGCTTTAGTAGCTGGCAACGAAAATTCTTTCAGGATTTCTTTGCTTTGGATGCAGTGAGAAAGAATGAGTGGAAAAAGACAAATCGGCTAACCACATATCGTCATTCGTTTGTTTGCCGTGCATGGATCCCACCCCCAAATCTTGCAGGAACCCGGATTTCCACTATACTGACAACACATGTAGATGCTCTAGATGCGGAGGTAATATTGATGAATATCATGCCTCCTCTCGCCCTCTGATACTAACTTCAGCGTCTGTAACATCTGGCAAATCCCTTAAGTTAGTTTTACACATTCAATACGATTCGTATGACCAATAGGTTGTAGTGTTAGATATGGTTCTATGTGGTCGTATTGTTGGCCTATATGTATAAGTTTCTGACTAAAATGAATAAACGAAATTTACATTACGAAATATTGACGTTCACCAAGCGCTTGGTAGGCGGTATAGCCGCTATTAGTACTGAAATATCCTATCGTTGTTTTCTGCTCTCTCACTATTTTTGTGGTAAGTAACATGTTCGTAATACTTATTTCTTCAATCGACCAAGGACGATACATAACTTTTTTTTTTTTATCTCAGTATATATGGTGATCATTTACGATTGATCACCATATATACTGAGTTGGGGATATACCAAACTGGTTTATCGGCAATAACAAAAGAGCTGATGGAAAGTTGTAAAAAATTAATAGAAGAACAAAATTCCAGTTGGCTAAACTTAATCGGTACACCTTCCTGCCAGACATAATAATCGTGCATACTTTTAACGCTTTGTTATTCGCTGATTTAATCTTATTACAAAAATGTGTGAGCTTCGTAATTTTAACAACACTTCTGTCAAAAACACTTATCGCCATTAGGATACCCTATGCGTTGCTTGACGTTCATGAAAATGCTATGTTTGCATGACTATGTATTTTCGTTTCCGATTGACCATAGGCGTTTGCTGTACGTGCTTGAAGTCTTGCACAACATCGCAGGGTCGTGCGTTCCAATTGGGAAGAGTTTGGCAGGTTATTTGTCGCAGCAGACATGCACTCGCTACTCCTGAAGTCGTTTCTAGAACAAAGCAGCAAACTTGTCATGACAAACAACAGTGCAAGCGTTTTGGAAGATCGACTATAAGGAATTTTTTTTTCGCGGACTGATCCCCCCATCAAAACTAAAAACTTTTTTCCTCGAAATCGACAGTATACCTCTAAAATTCGTCAAAAGGCCATTTTTAATACAATACGGTTTCGCTGTAGAAATTAAGAGCTGTTTCAAAGAGGGGGTTATCGATTGTCACTTGAATAGTCCAAATGAGCTTGAACACTTAGAATTTATGAGATTTTTTGCAGATCTTGAATTTTTGACCGTTTCGAGTCTTTAGCCTTCTCATAGTTAACGTTTATTAAAAGACACATGGAAAACATAGCTTTTCTGGTTGGTGGTCAGAAGCCGTCAAAAGTATCAGTTTTCGGGAACATATATTTTTTTTTTGGAAAGACGTAATTTAAACTCTCTACCCTGCGTAAAAAAATTATAGTATGTCATACGCTAGCATTTTCTTGTTATATCAATAAAATCATGGGTAGGTAAACATCACATAAATCCAGTGAGTTCACTGTTAATGCAGCACCTAGTCATAGATAGTAGACACTGCGTCCAACAGGCAAGCGTTTGATATAATTAGACTATCGTAAATAGCTTGCGAAGTCTATATTCTGTTACTCAAGTTAAGTATTTTATATTTAAACGAGTGAAGTTTTTATTTTAAACGAGCATATATATGTATGCTCGTTTAAAATAGAAACTAAATATATATATATATATATATATGCGCATTTAAACGTAAATGTTGCAACTTTTCTTTATACTTTTGTAAAAATACACGAACCTAACTTTTGTGACCCACTATATAGGGTTTTAACATGATGTACAAGCCCATGCCTCTGAGGTTAAACATTTTTTCCATTAGTCTGAAGATAATGCCATATGAAATGCTACTAGATTCTTTGCTCAAGACAGAAATACGGACCCAAGAAAGATCTAAGCATTACTAAACAGAACGTTTGAATCCCTTTTTTGCCAGTAAATACTACCAGAAGCAGCTATAGCCTCGACCCCCCACAATGTCGTTACCCTTGTATCATCCAGTGGTGGTGTGTCATGTTGAACAATTGAATTATTCGTTTACGAAACTTACCGTTTCTTTTCGTAGGTGATCGATGAGATAGCCGCATTAAGATCGTCGCTTAAAAGAGAAGCTTACATTAACTCTGCCCACTATACTTTGAACAAGTACTTCGAAATCAGTCGATGATATTCACTTCATTCATGGAACGAAATTTTAATTTGGAATTTAACAGACTCTTTTAACTAGGTTGCTTGTCTGTTACACATGTCGCTGGATAGATAATAATCTATCATTCTATGACCAAATTTCTAAAAACAGACGAATTCTAAACATTACCTTATGTAAAATGGCATCGACGACATGGAAATGTGCGTGAACCAATAAAATTTTCTATTTAACTATCCCAATAATATTTACAAAGGTATACTGTAATCCAAAGTGTCGGCGGGTACTACTAGTCGCGTAGCGGATATCGTTCACAAGCACTCGACAGGATCTTCGACGGAATCGCTTCCGGTGCCCATAAATTAACTATTTGTCATTAGCGATTCTCCAGCCAATTGAGCTATTTACACGTTTTTTTTTTTTTTTTTTTGTTCTGATTTGTTCACTTTTTTGTGAGACCAAATGCATACGAGCTATAAACACACGGACATATACACTCGAATTCAAAAAAACTTTAACTTTCGAAGGATCAAGCCTTTAATCAACAACATTTTAGTATGTTAGCTTAGTTCTATGTTTAATCGTTATGAAGGCCATGCGCCGTATACGCGCAAGATCTGTGCAATTCTAGGCTGGCAAACTTTATGGCACTAGCGAAATCGTTGTGGCAGCTAAGCCTTAAAATGCTAGGCAGCGTACTTTCCTTCGAACGACAACTTTCAGTGTTTCTACGGAAAGATCACTTCGGCATCTGGTCTCGTGTTCAAGCTTTTTTTTTTTAATAAATTGTTTGCACTATGAGAGACTTAACCTGAAAGATGGTGAGATTTGTCAGAAATTTCTCGTTGTATGGTAAATACAAAGAATGTTTTTCGAGTCTGCTTTCATCTACATGTTAACAAATAACATGATATTGAATATTTGTCGCCTATAGTGGTAAATGGAAAATATAATAGAAGGAGGCTCAATAACTTTCAAAGCATCTAAGTTTATTCAGACAGCCACTAAGAAATTCCTCTAAAAAAGCCTCTAACAAATTCCACCTGAGAAATACCAGGGAAACTTGTTAGTTCTGACACTGTCAAAAATATCCTCGGAATGTGCCACATAATCCTCTACTAGGGGAGGGAACTTAACTTTTTGTAGGTTTTAGCAGAATTATTATGTGCTATCCTGGATCCCTATCAATTATCTAACGTCAACAAAACGAACACTTTTCCGTCAAAAACGTTTAGGAACATTGTTGCTTGAAAAGAAGAGAACACGGCTTACATTTCCTGTAACTCTCTGCGGATCACTTATACGTAAAAAAAATCCGCATTTGTATTGTGGATAAAAAGTTATAATAATCTTTGCAACTCTGCTGTTTGATTTTAATGGTAAGCTATCCTACATCCTCTTTCAGATTCACTATCCCGATTTCATATTTTCATGTACGAGCCAAGACTCCACAAATATTCTCCTGGTTCTGTATATTCACTTAATATTAATTTATCAGAGTCCAAATAGCATCAGGAGTTGACCTTCGATCACATATTGTATGTATTTATATGTAAGCATCGACTGCATTCGTATTCTATTTTCCGTCTGATGGCTGCTTTACATTTTGAAATCCTCCTTGTTTTTTATAAAGACCTTTATTAAACTTTTTAAGAGTTAAACATCTGTGGAGCTATAAACGCTTTATTGGAAATAACAAAGCAACGGATTGCGCCACATCTGTAACGCTGGCTGCTCCACATTAGATTTAGGTATTGTCTTGTCCCATAATTGTACAGGTAAGACAGATTTGATAAAATTGGAAAATTGTGACATAAATCTAATTTTATCATGTTAGTCATAGACTGGCTGCGCTTTCAAAGTTTAACTTCATGATAATATGGATTCCGTAAGTGAATGGAATGATACAGTCAAATATATTTGTAAACCATAAGTTTAGACAGTAGTAGTAAATGTAACATTATATGAGTCGATATTAGGGATAAAGTTCGTAGCTATGGCATCTAAGAGTTTACAAAATCTATACCATATGACTGATCAAATACTAATAATTACGCAGACCTAATTGTAACAGTTACATAACCTGCATTGTAATGAATCATAGCAGACTTAATAAAGATACGTTTCCATTTTTTTGCTTAAAACCAGTCTTTATCTAAGTATGTCACTCTTACCATAGCGCTTTCTCCTCGCGCTAAATCTAAGTGCAAAAATGATTAAAACCGTTGAAGCCATGTTCCAAGATGGTGCATGCCTACATTCAAACTTTTATTCGCTTTCGATCATAGAACAGGATCCAATATTTTACTTAAAAGCTGCATTTAAGCAGTCGAGAAGCTCTACTAATCGACTTAGAGCACTAATAAATTGTGTTCTGCACAGTAATTCTAGATTAGAACTGAAAAATAGAAACACCTCAACTTTTCTTCTTAAGTTAACCTTCATGTTGAAATACTTTGATGAGAGCTTACGAACGGATTCAAATTTACGTTCTGAAATTATATTTTGTTTATGTCTGGGATTGTTATGTAGTCCGCAGGACATTCACAGGACAATACAGAACAATAACCTTTTAAGCACAACGTGAGAAAGATTCACTTCTGACACAGGATACATCTCGCTATTAAAATTTCTGTTGGGTGTCATACACATCTATTACCGACTCACTGTCGTAGGTGTCCATTACAGACACACATATATATATATATAGGTCGTGTTTGGAAATACTGATATCATTATTAGCACGCAGTAAGGTTATTAGTTCTATAACGTATAGAGAGAGAGAGAGAGAGAGAGAGAGAGAGAGAGAGAGAAGCTACCCTTAGAGCAAACATAATAGATGACTATTTGGTTCTAGATTATTTATCCAGTATTCAACTTTTATGCTGCCTCTCTTTCAGACCCTAAAGTTGACGTCGATACAAATCACGCAGTTTTAGAAAGGCATCATTGTCTGATCTTGAAATGAAATGGCAAGTCAGCAGAGTGATATCAGATGGCTATCAAAACGCGGGATTCTACGCTGTATAGACACGAGGTATTATAACCAGTCGCCATTTGTCCCTCTTGATGGCCGCTAATGCTACCGCACACGTCCGATAGGAGCGCCGAAGAGGTCGTACGTATTTACCAAGGGTGGATCCAATCGTAAGCAGCGGCGGGTAGCTCTTTTCCACGCATTGCACTGACCTTTTGGCTACCGGGTGGTCGGCTCTAGGAGATGCGAAACTAAAGGCAATGTCCCTGCCATACCAACCTCGAAAACGTGTAATCACTGGAAGATGTTGGGTGTTGGAGGGGCATGACCCGTAGATTTGTGTCGCACAGGGATAGTTTGCACTCGGGTGAGCTCTGGCAAAGGCACGTGCCACGCTGTCATCATGGACTCCTCATGGAGGTCTTTGATGTAATATCCAACGAAAGATCGTTCTGAAAAGTACCGTCTCCGGCTGTATTGCAACTACCTAGCTGATGAACAAGCACCGGTTGCGCTTGCTGTTGCTTGCACGATTATAAACAGTATATTTATTGGCCCACTGGTCGCTCTAGATTCGCGCTGGGCACGATTTGCCGAAGTTAATCAGAAATACCCAGTAATATTTGGGTACTAGGGCAACCTTCGTCGTCATGACACGAAGATCCACACGTAGACGTAGAAAGTGCTTTCGTTGTACAAGTAGTATTTCGTATTTCATTTAACTATGTACCCAGCATAGAAATGGTGTTTTGCATTGGATTTCTATGAGCGGCCAAACATAAATGGCATGATAGGTAATGGCTATCATAAGTTATGCTCCAATACAGTTTAACGGTGACGACGCGGAAGGGAGCGACATGTGTCGGTCAAAAGTGAATTTTCTCATTACTATTAAGGAAAGAAGATCGATTTTCTAGCTACTTATTATTTATTTCTTAAATTTACTTAAACATATTCAGATAAGCAGAGAAAACTCAATTTTTTGTGCTTGAGTAGGAAGACACAAATCGGGGAAACTACTCACCGTTCGAGCTACTTACGCGCGACCGGATCGAATTATCTACACACGTTCAAGGAATACGCTTAGCCAAAAAACCTGCCCACTCTAACACATGACCATGTGCCGCCATCTGTGGCGGGCGAGTGAATGAATCTCGTGAACACAGAATCGAGTCTGAAAGTCACATGCATCCGATTTTTCGACCCGCGATGCCTGACTAGCTTTTTCTCATTAATATGCTCTCTTGAGCTATCCTGTGTATTCATAGCGGTTTTGGGGGAGCCCAGTAAACTAGATCTAGTGACAGCAGAACGAAAGTTTCCCTTTGCATTGAGAAAATGATAGCTCCCAGTCTAAGAGCAAGAGACCACCCAGTGACAACCCCATTCCTAGATAAACCCCTGAAGTACTCGCTGAGGGAAAGCCGAGTCTCAGCACTGAAAATGAATGTATGCCATAGTTGAGCACCTTCCAAATGTCAAATATATCGAGTGACGAAAGCAACATTGTCCACCTCAGCCTCATGAGTATCCAGCTTTTTGGTAAATGGAATTCAGCTTTATGAAATTTTCTTATTTACGAGACGATGTTTCTTAGTGCTATCTATATATTTTGGCGGTGTAGTGGAAAATATTTTGTAGCTTAACATTACTTTTGTTTTATTCAACACCTTTCGGAAATTTTTTTCACCTGGCTTGGCTGTGGAACAGCTATACTCAAGGTTAGGATTAACGTATAGAATTTTTATAGCTAAAATGGCACAGATCAATTTTTTTTTAGTTTTAGTAACGAGTACTCGGTCTGGAGTAGTTTATATCATAGAGAATTACCTGATTCTTTTTAGTAAAGAATAACGGCGCTGCCTCAAATGATCCCAGATTAAATATATGATCAACATAACAAAGTCACTGTAAGTTATTTAAGTTAATTTGGTCAGCCGATACCAAAAATAATACGTTTTGCCATTTTTTACTATTATAATTATGCAAACTCGCAAAAATTTTCCGCGTAATGATCAAACTTTCATCTGAAATATTTCATTTTTATTCAAAATAGTCTCACTCAGGTGATCATTATCTTCTTAAATCACGAATCATTATTAAAATACGTAAGTGCTTGCGCAGACTCGCTAATGGATACCTCTATTTTATTTTTCTTTTGTCATCGCATAACAAAATCAACTTCTCATAATGATATAGGCCTGATATTTGCCCATGCAGGTTATGTTCATCCCTCATTTCATTACAGTCGAACCTCCCTTATACCTTTAAGCAAAGCACCCACTGTAGCTATTAAACAGTACATATTAAGTTTGGAAGTTACATTTCTTATGCTACAGCGCCGGCAGTGGCGCATTTTTCTATCGTCTGCTTACCCACTCACAACAAATGCTAATTTACCGCTTTGTTTGACGCTCTATAATTATACATGAACTCTGTGTTAACTCTGATTTTACAATACCTAGACGTTATACTTGTTGCCATTCGAATCCCTTATGCCAAACGTTGATCGCTTGGCCACTGTAGTTCCCGATTCATAAATCTGACAAAAAAACTAATAAATTGTTGCCGTTTTCCCAACGACAATCTACCACCAATACCTTTACAATTGTTAGCAGACGTCACTATCAGAGAATTTTAGTTCGCGACTAACTTTTGAAAAATAACAGCGATGAGTCCTTGCGCCTTATTATTCTTTTACTAAGAGTCGATTATGATTCGAAAATGATGACGGTTCGACGAATCAGGGTCTAAAGTAGACTTCTATTGGGTGCTTAGGCTGTCAATCATCAAACGTTATTATGACAGTCATCCAAAGAGAACAACAGAATCCTTAGACATTTCCGCATAAAAATACTCTGGCTGACTTATCGGTTGCATTCAATCTGCTATCATTTCCTCTATTTACTACCTAACATACTGGTACTAAATAATAGTAACGATCAAAATGTATATTGTTTACTGAAATAAACAATACATTATTACTTTAGAGAAACTCACTATTTACTACTAGACGCATCTCTGTTTTGTTTTCTTAGGGCAACGAACGTTTCCTAAACGAAGTGCGGTGTGGTATTTTTAATTTACGAGCTAATAAAGTATTTATTATGTAGAAGTCTTTGGCAGACACACTTTCTTTAAAGTGGGTCTATTGCTTTCCAGTGGAGCATCATTCCTATCTTAGTTTTCAATTCAAGTTGACTGTTACCCTCAGACATTGCCGACGCGGAACAAGAATTAACAGTTAGTCGGTGCTATTTTACTCGTCCTAAGCAATGAATGAATTCGGGTATTAAGCAAGATCCTTAACCAGATGGAAACCGAAGATCACAGTTCTTGTGAAAAAATTATATTAATAAATATTATAATGAAAAAAAAAGAGACATCCGACTAGCTGTTAACGGGTCATTATGACCAGTAACAAGGAGCGACGCTTGAAAGGCAGATGCATCTTGCAGTCATACGATTGTCATCTGTCTTGCATGATCACTTAGAAATAAAGTAGTCTAGGCTTTTCTTTTTGCCCTAGATAAAGGTGTTCGAATAGCTTTGAATGAATGTGTATAGGAATGATTGGCCGATCGTAGTTCTGTGCTAAAAAAGCTCAACGTAAAAAAGTAAAGTAATGAATTACGGTTTTTGGACAATGGAACATCATTTTTGCAAAATTTCTGAAGTATTTATTCCCGACTATAAATCAAACTAAGTCCCTACTATCTTGCGCTTAATAGGTCAGTGTCCCTAATATCTATTAACAGAAAACCCTCATTTCCGATTTAAGAAATTTTACACCATATTTCTTGCAAGTTTTGTAGTTTATTAGAGTATTATGTGAATGTACTGTTATACTAAATTTCAGTTTCAGCAGAATTAGATACATAAAACTAAGACAGCTCTAATGATAACGCCGGTAATATAATAATAGCTCCAATATGAAATTTCACATCGCTGCTAAATTTGTATGTTCTTTATGCCTAGATCCATTCTGACACATCGATTAAAGATAGATGCAATATAATCAAGCTAATACACTTTATTCATTTACACATGATCTAGTGTGTACCATTCTATATGTATTACCTAACAGCATCTGCTATTGATTCCGACGTAACTGGGCAAGTATTTACGATGTTTGTATCGTTCTTTTGATATTTCAGGTTGACTAAAAGTGTTCAACTCGCTTCACACAAGGATAAATGGACAAATTTTAAAAATAAAAGTCAAAATTATTACTAAAACCATTTGCGACTGTTTCTTAAGCTGCTTGACAAGCTACGGTACTTTTCTAAGTTAGAGCTTACTGCTTAAACACAAATAACAGCATCAAGTCTTTGCATTATTTGATGAGTAAGCAAATGCAATGCGCGCCCATACATTTTATTTGCAGATGTACTTTCCTTACTGCCCATATATTTATTAGTGTTCTTTATTACGACTTACTACTGTATAGCTGCGCACAAAGCATACCGTTATTAATTAAGCACATTTGAGTGTTCCTAAAGTAGAATTCCTAATTGCTTTACACAACAATAGTCGTTTGATGCGTTTTTATCAGTCTGCTCTAAGAGCAATTCCCAAGTGATTTGTAACTGGTCAACATTGTGCTACGCAAATGCTTAGCTTGCCACTAAATAACGTAGCGCTGAAAGATATAATCGGCGTTCAAAGTAATAGATATTATGCAAACGGGAGCTTATTCAAATCGTGCAAATATGGTAAAAATAAAAACCACATTCTATTTCGCATTTGACCCAATGTTTGTTGAATTATTAACCTCATCCATGAAAAAACCAGGCATATGAACATTTTTAATTAAATATCCCACTATACAGTGTTGCAGGTGCTTCGGAAACACTAAGATTTCATAAGTAAAATGGCATTATATAGGGATCGAAACCACCGGAAGAATCTTGTAAGATCCTACGTAATATTTCCGTCAGTTTCTGCTATACTTGCTTGTATATAATCTATAAATACCTGCAGTCGTTTGCTATCCTTCGTGCTGACTAACGAATGTCCTCGTAGCGCTGGTTGACTTAATTTATATATAATTTATAATAATAACTGATATTCAAATGTTCAAAAGATGGCGACAGGTCTATCGGTTTCCGGGAAATGTGGCAAACTTTTAAGTTTCGAGTACTTTCCTTCGAAGTCAGAACCTTTTTTTTATTATAATCGAATCCCCGCATATACAGCTAACTATAGTTAAAATATCATGGAATACACCTGCTAGCAGACTCATCGTAGTCTTCGCAACCCACTAATTAAATACGTACCCCGCACTCCTTGTATTCAACATTGCTGATTACGTCTGTCGAACTTTGGTCGGTTGCTGGGTGTACTTAGCTAATCTTAATCTAATGTATGCTTAGTGGATTATATCGGTCCACCGGTAAGGTTGATGTCCCCAAGCGCCAGATACTACTGACAAGTAAGAAGTCATGTCAGTGGAATAAAGTATTATGCCTATTCCTTTCAACTTTGTGTTTTAGTTGTTCATAATTGCGTCAGTTGTCCTAGCACCATAATATAGATCTACGAACTTACGTAAGCATCACTTGGCGAGTATAAATAACCTAATAATGAGAATAGCTATTATAAATCGTACAAATGCACAATCTCTCATTGGCCGACGCGTATTGCTTAATACATTTCCGAAAGCGAAAAAAACGTATTGACATATAATGAACAGGAGTCATGTTGACCTCATTTATCAAGCTCCTTAGCGTTGCTGCATGCTGCATCATCTCAACCATGCGTTTTCAAGCTTTCTCATATTAAGGCAGCCATTCTTAACGTCGAAGCTAAACGTATCTTATAGTTTCAATATGAAAACAATAAGTATTATTAGATAGATGCCTATATTTTGTTATTATTATCATATTCAGCAGAAGCATGACTGATTTAGCATACTCAAATTCGATTAAATTTTTATTATCGGGATGTGGTCCACATATGCAGAAAACAGAAACGTGAAGAAAGGGTATTCACATATATACATAACAACATTCAAATACTTCTACGATGTCGTTTATAGACAAATTAGCGCCACTCATGGAACCAGATGCAAAGCAACGATCGGCATACAGGGTTGCGCTAGCTAATGCCCACTAATATTTTTTGTATTTCATGAATTCATCACAACGCTATCCAGTAAACTACCGATACTCTCCTTAGCACAGATAATTACATAAATTCTGCCAGAAAATCATTCGTTTGACTAGAATTTATGCCAGGTTTTTTCGGCCACGCCTTACATGTACATAGGTTAGCAGCTCCAACAGCTTGATTAAGTGCATTCCGAACACCATAATCCGTTTAGCAATCTTTTACGGAGTTGTTTTCTTAGGATATTTCCTAGTCTCTTAAAAAGCAGAAATAATCAACGGCGGATATCTACTAGCCACTAGAAGGACGTATTTCGTAACTGCTTAACAAAGGAATACCGAACTATTTATACAACTCAAGCATCGCCGACCAGATGGTCGATACTTCTTTTGCGCCTTAATATATCATTACATGGAATGATTTTGCGCTGTCCCGCACTTTAACTGGATAAACGACAACACTTCCAGTAGACGCTCGACTTAGAGCATTGTTGTGAAGAGCATCATAAAGCACTGACAAACCATAACCCTACTCAATAGACCCTACTACTGCTAGTCATTTAGCTCATATCGGAGTACTATGAAAACTGCAAAGAACGTCATCGTTCACACAAAATCGTCCACGGAAGTTGAGAAGAGCATGCCTGAAACAAAAACCTTCGTTAAGGAGTCATGGACAAAAATCCGCATCTTGCTTAAGTGCTTCAATGTGAAACGCTTCATGGAAACGACAGCAAGATAGGGTTGTGTTTACCATTGGACAACCTTTTTTTACCGCTGGCTTTCTGGCTATTAAGTGTAATCGAACTAGCATCTGCAATTAGGCATGCTCCATTTCAATAGCTTTGAGACGTTCGAGTAAAGTCTCATTAAATGTTGTAAAAAAACATCTATCTAACACCAGGGTGTTTGGGATTTTCTCTGCTACCTAGCTTTGGAAGCAAATACTTGTTGAATAACAACTTGTGGTAAAGAAGCCACCATATTTGCTAAAAGCGGACCAAAAACAGTGTCGGCGCAATGCTTACACCAACCGTTCAGAACTAAACAACAGAAAATGGAATATAGCAATATATAACCACTGATAAAACGTATACTCTTTACCACACATCTTAAGGCGAACAACGTCGACAGAGCGAACCAAGGAAGTGAGTCGCAAGCAATTAATTTGAACCACATGGGAGATACTTAAAAAGAAAAAAAGGTGGATTTTGCTGTCACTCTCGCTAACCACCGAAAAGGTTTTGCCGCCCAAAAACGGATCAACGTGAGCTACAACAAATTGGCTTCTTTTTCGTTCTAAACCAGTGTTATTTAACCTAGTCCATTTTTAATGGTCTAGATTCCGTGTATGATGAAACTCGCACGCATTTTACTATACTTGTATGACATTGTGTTTATAGGTTTTACATTTAACATAATATTGGCAATAGTGAGCAGAACACTACTCGAAACAAAAGCAACACTTAAACGTTGACTTTTCCATTTATATTTCAATGAATGATGCATTAGATCATTCGAGATTATATATCATTGCGTTACGACCTTGATGCTGTAAAATATGTTTCGTCTGTTGGAATGTACTATGCGTAAAATGTGCAATCCCTCCTACATACGTAGTTAATATCCTTTATAATCAGGTTTATTAAGTTCATCGCTCTTCAGTCCCCGTCAAGTTTCATGATAAGTGAAAAGCCTAACCATCCGCTTATCCAAAAGTGATACCAAATACTGAGAAATTTATTGAACCGCTAGATTAGTTGTGTGACTCGAGTGCGCTTGATAGCGAACTCACGATCTCGAAATAGTCTTACAAAGAATTTATCGCGGGGATTAACTTTGTCATTCAGTAAATAAAACAAGCTACAAGAGGACGTTCTTACAATTCTTCCGTCTTAGCCGAAATTCAGAATATTGTTCGAGAAACATCCCAATAGCAGAACTGCGTACTTTCTCTAGCCGCTAACTTGATTGCGAAATTAGCCTACCTTTAAGATTTTGATCCTCTTTAAAAGGCTTTCAATACCTTCAAATACATTTCAATTATACATTTATCCTATTTGTTAAGCGCGGTATGCCCGAAAGTTCTGAAAGGCCCCGAATTTGGAGAACGTGATATTTTGTAAATAAAATGCTATTTGAATTAATTTTTTAAATGAAATGAAGATTTTCCCAAAATGTTTAACCCAAAAACAATTTATTCTCATAAATACGCATGTTATTGACGTCCATAACAATACAGGTTATTTAGCCTCAAATGATCTCAGTTAGGCCGAAGTAAAGTGATGAATATGGTCGTAGTGTTTACATTATACTTACAATTTTTTTATATGTCACAATAATATCGTCTGCAGTCTGCTATAGATTCCAACAGCTGCTGTTTCTCAGACTTCAGTTTGTCCACTTGTTTCTGCGGGGCAATAATTCACACTTCTCGAAACATCCTAATGTTAATGTTCGTCTTTCATCTAATCAGATTGCTACTTCCGATAGTTTCCACTTGTAACGGCAACAAAATCAATTTTAGCCATTTTTTTTTTCTAGTTTTACTAAATGTCTCATCAACGTTTCGTAACGCACCTGACTTAGCTTTACATACATAAATTATTCACTATTTCTATATGCATAAAATATGTGTATCACCTCCATCGTATTTTAACAGGCTAGACCTCTGAAACGGATCATTTCAGATAGGGACCACTTGTTTTGAAAAATTTAAATTATTGGCTATATAACAATGCGGAACAGGTGTTCGACCCACTTCATCTTGGGAAAACTTGATTTTTTAATTTTTAATAATCTTTTCAACACAGATAGCTCTGTTAAAACTTGTATTATGTCTGTACAGTTTGAGTCAATTACTGGCAAACTCTTCGTAGCTTTATTCACTTAAAGTTCGTTAAGAATTATCATATTTTTCTGCACCTGTGTATCTCCTTTGCTTAATTCTTCCAATGCTGCTTAGTCCTCGTAACGGGCTTGTTTTCCTCCGCTATTCCCTCCACTGTCTCCAGCTCGTCGTTTAGCCAGAATCTGGTTGATCTGCTGCAATTCCCGATCTAATTTCATCTTATCCTGTTAAAACAAAAATGTAATTATTTAGCAGTCTGTCCCACGCACTAATAGTCATACAAAGTAATTGATCTCTATACCACTTATTTTTTTGGAGAGGTTAGTCACACCAGCGTCGTTCATTAATAGTTCGAACTCATCATAAAGTGTGCCAGCGAACATGTGGATGCCAACTGAATCAGATACAAACGCTGTTATACTACCAACATGACTTACTTAAGGGACTTACATCGTACTCGGGTTATCAAAATATAGAGTTCAACAGTCGGCAGGTACAATATCAGTGCTACAAGCTTCTACGATAGCATTTGAATTCGGTAGTAGCTTCATAGACAGGCTTAAAATGCCATACCCGCTGTTTTAAGTAAAGGAAAATAGTTATATTGGCGCGTTTAACAGCGTACAACTTAGTAAACTGGCAATAACGACAGTTTTAAGAAAAAAAAGAAACCAATATTTGAAAATTTTATTAATTTTAAATCAAAACAATTTTTTTCATTTTTTGAGTTTTCGGGCAAGAGTGCTGATGAAACAAACGTGATAGTAGTTGGATATCCAGTTCTCCATCTCTGCAGTATAAAGTCAGTAAAACTATGCGTTCTTACCTTCTTCTGTCCTTGCATCTGTTGGCCTTGAGGACCAGCAGCACCTTTCGTCCTGCGTCCTTCAGCCATTTTAACGCCGTATTGAAACGCAGCTTTAGGAAGAGCTTCTTTGCGGTCCATGTAAGCCGCGTATTCTTCTTGTGACTCGAAGTCCCATCTGAAGAACACGGCCAAACAGGAAGCCTGTATATGTAGTTACAACCTTTTCGTCTAAATTTTCAACTTGGTCATTAGCAAGACTCAGAAATAAATATATCTAGTGAATGAAGCTTATGCATACATCGTATGCCTGGTACACCAAACGGTTGTATTTTAATTTATCTGATTCAAGTTACTTACGTAAATAAAGTTGTAAGTTGCTAATTATTTCAATTTCAATTTTGCTAATGATAATCGCACTAAGGTAGAGAAGAAACAATTCCAAACGCGCAACTTGAGGAATCATCGAGAGCGCAAAGAAGTCTAAGACATGCAAATCTTACCTGTTTAGGGGACCTTTTCGCTTCCCGTTGTCCATTTTACTCAAGTCCTCTTCTTCGTCTGAATCCGCGACAGCGTCATCGTTCTCAGGCATGCCGGGATAGCATTCGCTATAATAATCCTCTATAATTCGAGATAGAACATCATGTAATACCAATAATGCATGGATAATCATTCTGGTCAAACGAAATCGCGCCAAGAGCTAAATTGAAAAAACCAAATACCCTTTACTAAAGATCATTAAAGATCAGCTGGGGATTAAACTAAGGTTTCATCGTTTTGAAAATAACACCAGTCACCGAGGCTACCGATAATAATAATAAATGTAATGATTTTCATAATTGTATAAAAATTACTGTTATTACTATTAACCTTCAGTTATCTCAACACCCTCGGCGCGCTAACTTAAGCAGTTGAATCTATGATATGTTAATGGCCATGCTATAGAACCTAGCCACATGTACTCTCTATTTGCTTTGCTTTTACTGAATTTAAAACAGGTTCAGCCAGATATTATGTTTATGTAACCGTCTTTGGTTGACCTACCTTGTTGTGTAAGTCTCGCCAGCTTGTCTTTAAACCGACCACCGGATTCTTTACTGTCTTTGTTTGCATCACTCGCCTGCTGTTGAGTAGCTTTGAGAGCAGTTCTCAAAAGAACGTCTGATTGCGATGACTCGAACGTTTTCTCCGTAACGAGGTCATCTGTCGAAGATGTAAAATAGCGGGAGGCTGCCGGCCGTTTGCCGTTCTTTTCACCTCGATCTGCGCGTTCACCGCGATGATCCCTGTATGGATAAAGCAGAAGAACACAACGACATTTTTATAATAATTATAATAAGATTAAATTTAACACATTTATTATAAAAAATCTTGTAATTATTCCAGAGAATTCTTTGAGACATTAGCACTGTAGAATAACAGCTAAAATTTTAATTACCTGAGTCTATCTCGGTCATCCTTTTGATCCATAGGCGAGGTTTCTCGACTTGGGGAAGCTCGACGGTTTTTCCTTGTCGCGCCACCTGACTCTCGTTGTGGATGGTATTCACCTACATCATCGAAGATGCTAACATTGTCCCGAGCTACACTTGGATTTCGTGCCCCTTCACCTTCCTTCGCTTTTGGATCGGTGCTGTCCCCGGTTCCCTTATCGACTCCACCACGTTTCTTGCTTTTACGAATACTTAGGCCGGACCTGAAAACCAGTGCAGAATCAGTTTGTCTATAAGATTTCTATTTTAATGAAATGAGCATTGAAAAATGATCGACTATGCTGTGCTATGCTCTAGCGATCTGAGACTCGCCACATTAAAATTACTTGCGTATTAAAAATGAATTTCAAAATCGTAGAATTAATTCGAGATAGACTATTTTACTGCTCCAAATTGTCGTCATCGAAGGAAATAATGGTTAAAGTGAGCGGTACTACTGAGTAACGTTACACCTACCTGAGGTATCCTAAAATTTGGGTAAGCTTGTTGATAACAATGTCATTTGTAGTGAGGGTAGCGGATGCAAGGGCCATTTGTGGGCAGTCTTGCTTACTGCGAATTAGTGCAGTCGGAATATCGCCTTCCGCCTGAGGAAATATACAATTAAAATGATAAGTTATAAAACAATGCGAATAACACAGCTTTGAACGGAACAAAAATATGGTCCTGCTTTTCCTTAGTATCGAAGTGCGCACTCATGGAGATTAGACGTGCCTATCTTTATACAGAAAGAAAGCAATTTTCGGGGGAGATTCGTATAATCTTGAAAATAATGTACCTCATCCAATTCAATGACGTATGCCATTCGGTGGGGAAGGAATAATTCGTTACGTTCGACCCTCGACGATTTTTGGGAAAATAGTAGCCGGTTGATATTCTTTGCTGAAATGTATCACACAAATACGTTACTCGTCGCTCTAAGCCAATTTAGATTATGCGAATTGAAGAACCTAATCGTATATTTGTTACCCTTGGCCTCTTGCACATAGTTTCATAGAACCAGCTATTGCATTTGGTCTGAGCGTCTTTGAAAATAATAGCTCAGTAAACAGTTTTATCAAAGCTACCCTCTTTTGCAATGAAAACAGCTTGAAAGACAGAATTCAATTTATGTGTGAACGTGCATGATTAACTTGTCTACTATACGATGTATTTAAGAACTGCTGCACCTTAGAAGACTAGTTTGTTTATTAATACAGCTTACCCATGGCAGTCCTAAACATCAGTTTAGTCTGCTCCTCAACTTCCTCTTTAGCTCGTTTATCCTGCTTTTGTTTCTCTTCTTGCTTTGCCCGAAGCGCCTCCTCAAATTCATTTTCCTATACATTAAAAACAAAAACAAGTCACTATGTACATTATACTTATTACTCGGCTTAGGACACTACTCCAGGCTACCGTATAGTGTAGAATACGTTTTTAACTATAACCTCTACCACTCGGCCCTTTGAAGATAATTACGATACACGTAACAATAGAAAATTGTTTAGTTGGTTAGTACGTGCACGCTCAACTACTCTGGTGCTACATAACTAGAGGGTCTGGAAGGTATACGCCTTCAATTAATAACAACTTGAGGAACAAATGCAAGTCTTTTACATAACTTTTCGTAAACTTTGTTCAGTACACAGTATATGTATATTACCTCTTTTTCTGTGGCCTCAATTTCACTTCGAACTTTCTGCAACAGGGCGTAATCGAGACCTTTCACAAGATGGGTATGTTCCATGTCACCACCCAAGAACTTAGATTCTTGAATAAGCTGCTTCCGACGTTCAGCTGCATTTAGATTTCTGAAAAAAACATCATAGCTTATTTTTGCCAGCATTTTAAAGCCTGCTGATTTACTACCGTCTCAGCGCAGCTAATAACAATTTTGTAATCTTGACAATCAACTAATTTTGTTAAGAAGTTTCTAGTTATTCTCAACGTTTACTAATATATAGGGGTAGTATTCCAGTAATAGGTTTCACTGACGATTTAAGGTCGGGCGCAACTGCATGGTATCCCGCCGCGGTGGCCGAGATTGATTCATCTGTGGGAACGGTTTCGGTAGTCGCGCCTTCTCGTCTCTCTTTTGCACGATCCCTGTAACGAGCAGCTAATTCCGCCAATTTGTCATCCTGGAAAAATTGCAAAAAAAATAAATCCGTTTGTTTGTCCATCCGTTACAATCTGAATGCGAACACCGCTGATTAGGACGCGTCAGAAGTGGAGGGTAAACTTCTGACAATATTCATTTTCATTTTCTAGTAGTCTTTATTTCATCATCTGATAAAAATGAAGTAAAAACGTAATGTTTGTAATCTCGCCAAAATTAAATCACGAGTTTCTTCTAACATTATATTTTGCCTGTGTAGACTGCTGTAAAGTTGTAGCGATATCGTGCAGTTAACAAACGATATAACTTTGGGATAGAAAGGCTCAGTTTTTTAGCAAGCTTACCTCGGCTTTACGCAAACTCGCATAATACTGTTTTTTCTTTTTTCGCTCGGTGATGCTATGCGACGGAGTAGCGGAAGCTACACCCTTTGGTGCCGGAGCCCCCATAGATCCTGGTGCCGAAATTCGCTCTGAGCGTCCTCCGGTTGAGCCTGCACTCCCAGCTGCCGGGACGTTCGCCCTCGGTGTCATCATTAACTTACGGAAATCGGCATTTGTCATGTTACGGGACGGCGTACTGTAAACAATTCAGACATGATAATATTATACCGTGGATTAACTTCGCTTTGAACGGCTCAGAGCGAAGCTGCGACACACGAAACGCCGTGAAGGCATAAGTGTGCGTTTCGTTTGTACTTACGCATGATAATTCTGTTGTTTATAACGGCATAAAAAGAACACTCGTTCATGCATGGGTAAAACTGAGTTGTTTGTCATGACAAATCTTCATCTTCGACGAATCAAACCTTAGCCAGTAAGCTAAATACCCTGTAGTATGATGTACGTATGAAAATGAACAAGGTATGTGTAGTCGACCTTTCGCCGATACTCACTCAGGCACGGTCGTATGACCTGACGGTGCTAGTGGATTGGAAAATTCCATTTTCCTTAGTTTCGATCCTTCAACAATATTGGTACCGATTCTTTTGACACTGCACCCACAGACACGATGCGGCGAATCTTGATCTTCTTGTTACTTAGAGACAGAATCGACAAACAGCCTTAAGCAGTATCTGAGCGAAGCAGTAAATGTAATTGTTCTGTCTACATTTAGGCGACGTATTCTTCTAGACCAAAATAGACGCACGAACCGTTAGGACCATCTGCGGTGCAAGCAGTACCGAGTCATGCAAAACTGTATGATAAGAGTAGAACAAACTAAATATTGAAATTCGGAACTCCGGGTAAGCGTTCTCTTGCACATCATAACACTGCGCTGAATGTTCTGTTTTGACTTGGCTCTCTGCTAAACACCACACACGCACAACCTTGTTTCTGGTACACTGGATCGCTCAATGCGGAGCGGGTTTTTTTGATGTTCTTTAGATGATAGGTTTTCGTATATGACACTGACATCATACAAAAAAATATAGGAAAACGCTATACACATTTGGAATATATTTATGTTATTAGTATATATTTATTATACAGATATATAACAACATAATTTTTATCCTTTTATGTTTGAAAAGATATTCTTAATTTCGATCATATATTCTCGTCATGATAACGAGAATCTATGATCAAACGCGAGAAGAATCAGAAGTTTTTTCAACTTCGTTTACAACCAACTCTCCCGGAGTTTTGTTGTTTTACGCCTCTGATTCTACATAGGCTTTGCTTATTTTGCACAGAATTGGTCAATAGAAGCTCGAGTTGACCAGCGCATATTTTCAAGTGTCCTTTTTGTAATAAATCTCTTTTGTCATTTATATAAGCATGATAGAAGGACCCACCCCTAGCACAAAAAGTGATAATCTTCACAAAATTTGCTGACATCTGTTATAACATGTTTAAGAATTAGCCCAGTTAGGATCGATAAAGCCTTCTCGATCGTAGCATATAACGAATTATTTTCTATATTTTCTGGGAGGCGATTATCATATCCAGCATGATTATCCTGATGGTTTTAGTGCCAAAACCCAGTTTGTTAATGTTTGTGTACAGTATCAATTTTAGAATGGCAAATCGCCAGTGTTGACAGATGAACGGTTACCCGTGTTGCATGTTTTGCTTTAGCCACTATGAATGAAATGACGCTAACCTACATAGTAAATCCTATTTATATTGAAACAGCCTACTAAGATCATCTTCATCGATCAGCAAACGGTCTATGCTAAGTTAAGAATATTACTTAGAATTTTATATTGCTTTTCCGTGCGGGGGTCGCACATGCTGAAATGCAGAGCTCTCATCTAAATAGTTTGATAGTTCCAAGACAGACTTCGTCGGTAATGTTCCATAACTAGCAAGGCACAGATCTTCCATTGTTAACACGATTACAAGAAGCTAGTACGTCCGCTCAGTGGCTTGTCCATTGATAGCCAATATAGGTAGACAATTGCTCTTTATTTACTAGAATCAAATAAGGTCGAAAGTCATTGTGTAATTTATAACACTTCCTGAGGGTAAAAAAAAACTTGAAACCCTTCCTACGTTTCGAAGAAGGCAATACTGCTCTGTTTTATTACGTATCATACTCTTGCGATTATGATGCCTGTGCATACGTTAATGATTTCTTTTTATATTAGTTATTATTTTGTATTTCAAAAAGATTCAGTATTGCTTATGGCTGAAACAGTGAATAATCTGGATGAGCACACGTCATAATTCTCGAATAAGGCTTATGTCATACACTGAATATATATGTCACCTTTAAGATTTCGTTTTATGCTGACTAATTGGCCAACCATAATGTTGTATAGCCACGATATTCTTCACTCTTCAGCGAAAGTGGTGCTGCTTAGCAATGTCATATTCAGTCAGTAAATATCTCTGAAAAAAAAATAGCAATATTCTGCATGTTAACTTGTTGCTTATGGTAGTTCAAAGATATTTACTTCATATAAAGTACGTTAACTTTTGTGCATAGCGAAAAATCGATTTTTTTTTTCGATTAAGTTGAACGCTCGTAAACTTTAGCTCGAGTTACCTTACACTCGGTGTCTTACAAGATGAATATGTAGGATGCCCGTCTTCTTTGAAGAGCAATTGAGGCTGGGGGTTGAGAGGAGAATGAACAAAGTGCATAGACAACTTTTTAAGCAGCAGGACAAGTACTGTTAATTTTCCTATGACTAACGCGTATTGCGAATACTTTTCGGGTTTGGTGAGGCGATGCGATGATGCGGTTGATGTCACCGCACGATTGGCGCGCTGTACACACTGCCTTCGTTATGAATGTAATAGAGGCCCATTGTTCCGTACCTATGGCCCTGTACGTGGCTTAATTCGGTTTTAAGATTTAAGGCCATTTGGTCTTTAAAAATTCTCTTAAAGTTTTAAAAGTTTCTTTAGCACTGTTGTCAACATACGGACGACAAAGTTTGCTTGATTCAATGGATATAATGTGACAGGTTCGACATTATAAGTGCCTCACGTTTATTTGAACGCGTAATCATATGATATACGAAACAGTTCAATGTAAAAGGGGTGCCAGCCTTTTTGAGCTGACGCATCAAGATTGTTTCATAATTTCGCGTGGAAGAAACAAAAATCTAGCTTTTTGCTATAAACTTTTCTAACATAACGCATATTAAATGTATGATACAAAATACCTTGGGATCTCAATGAGATACCAGTTACATGTAATGTTTCGGTGAATTAAATCAATAGATGATAAGTGATGATCAGCGAAGTTCCTTGAAGCTTTGTGATGAGCTTTAAGGATATAATTTTTGCTAGTCACCTTACTTACCTTTCCACAGAAAGTTTCCAAGAGACTATTAGTTCATTAACCTAATCGTGTTAGGCATGGAGATCTACGAACTAAGCTATTTATTTAATAGAGACTGCCTAGTTTCCCCCTGCTATTAACTTTCTATCTCTACTGCCTTGTAGGCAGGCCGCTCCGCTTCTGCACCCTAATTCGCACCGCTTATCCAACCTTATGCCATGTTCACTGTTTTCGGCGCTTTCAGAAGGTCCTTAGAATTATTTATAGGTATATGAATATCCAGGTCAATCTGAAGACAAAGCAAGTACGTTGGTTTCATATTTTTTTTTGTCGTCTGACGCACACAAAATAGTTCACCCGCCGTTAGTTTCATGTGCCCCTAAGATCAGTTTTCGATGACCATTTGCGTCTAAGGTTTACAAAACAGGGATGTATGAGATTCTCGCTTGCTGGATGGTGGTTTAATAAAGTTTTTTATATGATTTTAACAAAATGCAGCAGGCTTCTGTATAAAGTCGCATACGAAGCCATGAATCGATGAAAGTCCAAGTTGAATACATCTTATTTATATGCCGTTGTTGTAAGCAGATCGCTCCCTTGAGAGCAGTGCCCAGTGTATACACCCATGAAATCTTTTGTATCTTCACGTCCGACTTCCGCATTTTCTCTTGATCCTATTTCGAAATGCTCCTACCTTTGATTGGATGAAGTTTGTTATTTATTTTAATATACCCGAAATTAAACACACTCTAATAAAATAAACGAGTATATATACAATAAACAGCAGTTCCACACAGACAATTCACGCAATAATTTCAGTCAGTACTGTCATTATTATTACTATTATTATTTTATTAGAATTTTATTCCGAGTTTGCCGTGATGTATGACTATGTAGCAGACTATTCCTAATAATTGATTTTAATTCACTTATTTTGATGAAACTAACTCGTATTTATCGTAGATTATCACCCGCATTACCTATTACAGGTTTTTAGATTTCCTGACGTTGTTCACTTATAAATATTTTACGGCGAGAGTTGTCTGGTTCCATACACGCGCCATTAGAATTTGTTATGCAAAAAAAAATGATTCCGACGATTCGTTCACTTTAAGATGGAGGCAAATAAAAGATTAGCTAACTTTAGTTCCTTTTTATTATATACGTTATAAAGCACAATATCGACCGCTTGCTAATTAAAATAAATTTATTTTGGCGACATTGATGCATGTTAGACGTCGCGAAAAATTTTTGGCCGCCCACACGAAGAATACTTTATTATGACGCCCAGCTACAAACAGACATGTTTATTGAACTTCACCCGTTTGTACTTCGTCTGCTAGCTTAATCATTACCCTCGTCGCCATCGATCGACGTATATCCAACGTAATGACTGTAAAGGTCTTCTCAACATAGGACTTAAGTATTTGTTTCTCGATGCAAACGACTAAACAAAACCACAGTGGATTCCGTTCGTTGCCTTTTGTTCTGCTTCCTATGCAGTAATTTGTTTACACCGCTGTAAAACGACCTTCATTTTCCAGAGTTGATCGAACTTCTTGCGAAAGGGGTGAAAAATGGAGTCACCAAGATCCGCTGGCCAGGATTATCGAGACGATAAACAGTATCGGAAGAAAGCCTGATATACCCTCCGTTGGAACTCGGCTCTAGCAGTAAAACAGGTCTTCTAGACCTGTTTTATTGCTAGAGCCGATAAATGATAACGTCTACCATGATGTTTCCGAGAAGTGATCGAGTCAGTGAGTAATTACATGTGGGAAGCCTCTGGAGACAGCTCGAAAATCTATTTAATCCTGTCTGAAAAGCCGTTCGGAGTTTTAGGCAATAGGAAGTGTAAGCATGAATTGCGCTGCATGTTTATATTGTTAGTTTTTTATTTAGTAACAGATCTGGGCTAAAATTTGCCAAATGGTTTATATAAGGGGTGAAGTAGGTCAAAATATCTATGTAAAACCTAGAATTTTTATCTTCTTTAGGATGCGCGAAACGAGCTGAACGAAGATCTCGCCTAAAACGGGAGTGAGGCATTTAAGGGAATCAAGGACTACCCTTAATCAGCCGTAGCTGTGTTATTGTTGTCCTCGTTTGAAGGCGGCCTGGGGACTAAATTAACATGCTGGTATCGCTGTAAAAAAGCTGGAAGTTCGTACAGAGTTTTCTGAGATTGTGTTTCGCATATTTTCCAAACGTAGAGGAATTTAGTTCTTTGCCAAGCTTATTTAAAAGCCACCGTTACTTATTAATTTGCGCTTAACTTCAAAAAATTTTGGCGCTGCTAAAGCGGTAGGGATGCATCTTGTCGACAAAACTGTCGTGTGACTCAGGTCTTGGGCTAAACCACCAGGTAAAAACAGCAAACCATAATGTTCAAAACCTTTCACAAGGTGAACATAAAATTAGTCGAAAGCACTCACTAAAGTAACAACACGGTAAAAACCGAGTAGAGTTACGATTTCGATAGCAAGATACATAACCAATTTATAAAAGCTACTAGCAAGTTATATTTTGCTTTTTTTGGGTATTCCTGGTCCGTTTTCTACCAGTGTGAAAAAAGGCAAGGTGCAGTATAAAAGAGATGCTTTTTTTCTGAATAGGTACAGATTCCCTTGCTTATGATAATTGGTGAGCTCTAGGAAACCGTGTCTATCGTAGCACTGCAGATGTAAAAGTATTTGTGAAGGGAATGATTGCGTTTTAAGAAGGTATATTCATGTTTAGACTTTGGCCGATTTTCGACTATTCCTTATTGTGGGATAGTAGTATTACCATTTTCAATGACACTAGTCTAAGTAACTGCTAATATGAAGTCGGGAAAATACTGCTACTAAAGAGCATTACCAAGTAAGACATCGATAGACACAACTGCCATTGCTGTATATCGAAACCTGTGTTAGGACAGGGACCTGTTAAAGACGGTCTTGGTTTCTGTATAGTACTTGTCATCACGCCTATAACGATAAAAGCTATGATTCTCCCCATAGAAGGCTGCCCCATCGTGGCCTTGGATAGATCCCAGCTGACTTGCGTGATTAAAATCGGTCAAACTTGACAAGTGCACGACTGATCAGGCTACTACAGGCTAAAAAAGCCCACATTTAGACGGAAGTCACTAACGGTCTGTAAGCCAGCCTACTAGCTTCTCGGATCATCCTTCTGTATCATGCGTCTGCCTGTCGCATTGCTATTTTACTCTCATCGCCACGCTTTATTACCAGCACTTCAAATTTGTAATGATATCGTATATTTTTTTTCTTGCCTACTTTTAATATTAGATTAGAATTTACAGTTAGGTGGCGAAAATCGTGGCCACATACAGTAAAAACCTACTTTCGGGACAAGTCACATTGGCGATATCAAATCTACAAATTGCAAATACCGGGCGGACTCCTATAATCATTAAAGTATTCGTTCATCCACCATTACCGAAGCGGTAGATGTTAGGGGAGTGCCGTATTTTCCGCGTTCACTGCACTGCATCGTAAGCTTGGTAGTGAGAGCAGCACCACAAGCCATCCGTCCGTCCGTCCGTCCTGCACAGCGCGCCTTATACACTTTATTTAGATTTGCAAGACGATTCATCACGGTATAATGTCGAGTTATACCGTATGGTATTATAATCATGGCGTCGAATCTATTTTTCGCACGCGTTTTTAATA
>NW_019213597.1:44140-54414 GCF_002532875.2 Varroa jacobsoni | reverse complement strand
GTCAGTATCCTCTCAATAAAAAAAAAAAAACACAAAAAAAAAAAAAAAACGTTCACCCGAACTGTGCAGAGTGTACCCCCTGTAACACACAATGATAAGAATATACACCTAGGCACGATGTTAGCGATACGATTTTACTGAGTCAAACCTTGGGTTGAAGGTTGAACTAGGGATCTGCTTGACTGTAGCTTGATCTTTCGAGACAAGATTGCACTAATTACTACCAGCTTCTTAGTAAATATGAAATTCGTATTGAAAAAAAAAAAGTTCGACTGCAGGTACAAAGTGATTATGCATTGACCATCGGTAGCTAGAATGTAGGTCTCCACCTCCAAACTGGATCTACGGAGTCGATTAGTACACATGCTAGATCTTGCCGTAAGTGACGGACCTATGTAAAACTAACACCGATGTACTAACTTGTTAACATAAAACATACTATTTTCTTTCTCACCTACTGAATGCGAGGACTTTCGATTTGTCCAAAATTTTATAGCAATTTATGCTGCTGATTTGATTATGCAGCGGGCAGCGCATTTCTATTTTTTAGGCATCTACCCCCTTGTTATATTAAACAATGCTTCATATATAACTTTTACAATATGGTGGCATTTAATAAGTGTTTATACGCATACGCTAAAAAATATCTTATTGATTTCTATAGCTGCCCACTCCAATAGAGGTCTTGATAGGATCCTAGCTAACCCGGTTGGTCCGAAAGGGCAATTCCCATATTAGGACCTGAATTCTCGCTGATTGCTGTTCTACTGTAGACTACTATTCGATAGTGAGTAACAATAATTGGTTTCTGGTTTTCTATTTTTCCGCAACTAAACGGATTAAGTATCGTTCATAAGTATAACCCTAGCTACAGCACCTTTAGCGATAAAAGCAAGTAAAACAGTTATATTCCTGCTGTTTTTGACTGAAGATTCAGATAACGCCAACTTTAGGTTGAAGTGCAATAATAATGATATATAGGAAAAGTATATTAAGTTGTTGACAAAAACATCTGAAATCAGGGGCATTTCAGCCGAACGAGCCTAAACAGGCTGAACTATAAAATAGCATCACTTGTAAACTATTCCTTGTTGTTCTCGAGATATTTATCCCCAGCTTTTTTAACGGCAAACACATATTCTAACTACCTAAAAACGTATAATCATAATTTCGTGTGTTGAAGCCTCTTTAAGTCTAGACCATTATTTATTAATTCGACACACGGTTTGTGAGCCTGAATAGAAAACAAATGTTAACTTATTGCGCGGGATCGCAATGTTCATTTTCTCCCAGATGTCTCTCCATTGTGGTCAAGTTACTCGTTTTACCTAACCTAAGACCTCCTAACCTCACTATAGTCGGTAGCAGGAATGCAGTATCTACAGAGGTCACAGTTAATTATTTAATGCTGACACGGTAAACTCGTGCTTCCAACACGATGGGTCCAAAATGTGGCCATAGTGTACATTCATTTTTAATCTTGTATGCTTTGGCCAAATACAACTCACACTTCTTCTAGACCTTTAAGCGACTTTCACCGGCATCAACTCGCCGTAAAAAGCAAAACTATAATAGGCATGGCAATGACAACTGTTGGCAGAGCTTTTTTCGTATAGCCTTAGTGCACAGCATTGGCTCAAGTGTCCTTGCATTATCAGACTCTGACGTATATCGTATCTGTCCACTTTACCTATTGGGATGCATCATTACCGGATACACCGACAAGCATGTGTCTAATTCGCTTGAGCCGACTTATAACTTTAGTGTTACGTGGTAATTAAGTTAAAAATGAGTATGCTGGAGGTCTCGCAGTACCCAACTAGTCTGGATATTACAGATTTCGATAGCTTGATTGTTTTTAAACAGTCATTGGTGCTGTTACACGCGCACATGTGAAGGGTCACTCTATCACATCATGGGCTTATGAAGCCCCGTCTTCTAGTAACGCTTTCTCTACTTTGATGCGAGTCCTAGACTCAAAAGGGCAATAAAAAATCGTATAAATCAACTCTAGGGTCATTGTTTCTTGATTCTATTTTGGGAATACCATTTTAATAATGAATAGGATGCTACACAAGTGTAGCAGTTTTCCACTACATATTACTACTATCGGTATGTAGGCCTATATCGAGTGACACAAAAAAATACACTAACATAAGGGAGAAAAAAAACGTATTTTGTTCTTCAGGGTCAAATGTGAGAGGATACAGTCAGAAGCCTTGGTCAAACGCCAGATCTGCGTTGCCTTTATTCCTGACTGAAGGCAGGTGGCAAACACGGACTCCCTCTGGTCGACTTAAAGATGGCCACCGATAGCAACAACAACAATAGCTGTAGTAAGGATAGGCGCCCTCCTAGCCAACATAAGTTGTGATGAAAACGGAAACGAAGGCGCAAGGACCAATTAGAGAAACATAAAGGTTATGTCTATATAAATACACGAAGGTAGAAAGAGAGAGCGGTCGATAGAATGGCGCACGGACTTCTATAAAGCTATCGAAGCTATATATCTACATGCATCCAATGTTGGTATTGCTAATGTGTCATAGATAAGCAGCACGTCATTTGATAAACGTTGTCTGATAATGCCAGCCGTATTTGTAGTGCTATTAAGAAAGTATAGAAATAGCGTGGATAAGACAAGCAGTAGCGGTTTGTGGGAGATATTGTGACAACAACGGGCGGTAGCGGGCCGTTGTGACCATTCTTATGCTGCTATTACTGCTGTAACTGATGGTAATATAAAGGAATGAGTTCTGGCCGCGGTGACCAATGAGTATCGCCAAGAGATAAAACCCGAGGCGGCGGCATCGACGGTGACGGCTGCCGCTGCTGCTGCTGTTGCTGCTGCTGTTGCTGCTGCTGCTGTTGCTGCTGCTGCTGCTGCTGTTGCTGCTGCTGCTGCTGCTGCTGCTGCTGCTGTTGCTGCTGCTGCTGCTGCTGCCTAAGGCCAGAGGGTAGTGAGCGAATGCGAGGAGAGTAGGCAACGGGCGACGAATAGAAAGGGTCCGAAGAGAAAAAAAACGAAGAATAAAGACTGACAGGAAGAACATAGCAGAAAGGCGTCGGTGACTGCGACGGCCAAATGAGGAGCGTCTGCTACGAATTACTACCTGCCGCCGCTACACATATACTGCTACCACTACTACTACGACTACTGGTGCTGCTGCCGCCGGTGCTGGTTCTCGTGGCGCGGTGGCGCTAGTTTTGCTACCTCTGCGGCTCTTGCCGCGATTGCAGCAGCAGCATCATCATCCGTAGCATCATGGCGGCTGTGAGGTAGGCAGTAAAGAAGAAGAAGCTGACGAAGACGAAAAAGAAGGAGCGAAGGAAGGAAGGAAGGAAGGAAGGAAGGAAGGAAGAAAGACAGAACGACAGCAAAATAGTCAGAGAGACAAGCCTGAATGACGGCTGCTGCTGCTGCGGCTGCTACTGCTGCGGCTGCTGCTAGTGGCGGTGGTGGCCGCGGCAGCAACGGCGGGAGCCAGGCAGAGCCATGGGGGAGGGAGGTGCTCGGGGACGGCGAGTGGAGTGAAGCGAGTGCTGCGGCGGCAGCAGCAGCAGCAGCAGCGGTGGCGACGGCGGCGGTCATAGTACTTGTAGTAGTCGTCGTCGTCGTCGTCGTCGTCGTCGTCGTCGCATGAGTAGTATTGGTCTTGGTGATGCTGCTACGGGTAGTAGTCGTAGCCGTAGTAGCGGTAGTAGAAGGAGAAGGAGTAGCGGCAGCAGCGACAGAGAGCAACAAGAAGAAGAACGAACCAGCCAAGAGCGAGCAGGCGGGCGGGCGCGTCAGTCTACGTTCAGTCAGTTCGCGCTCGGCCGTCCAGCAGTCAAGACGACGAAGCGATTCGAAGGCGACGAAGATGAGAACGATGATGACGACGACAACAGCGAAGTCGTAAAAACCCTAAGCAAGCCCGAGGCAGACAGTGAAACAGAATCGAACAACAACGACCGGCTACTAAAGAAAAAGGTGGAGCACGCGTTGGCCAGACCTATCAACATTGAAAGATACGGACAGAAACACAGACGTTCAAGGCGCCGCTATACATCATCATCATCGTTCTCACCTAGCTAGCCAGCCAGCCAGCCAGCCAGCCAGCCAACCAGCCTGGAGCATCAGCAACAAGAAGCGAAATGAGAGGTCTGCTCGGTCGTTCGTTCGTTCGAGAGCCGTTGATCTTTGGCCTATTGCACACTTGAAAGAGAGATCAGCTTTGCAGCAGTAGCAAGTTGGCGACTAGTAGTACATAAATGATGTGACGGTCTCTACTGTTGTCCACCTCGCGCTTTACACTTACCCTGGCCCTTACTTGAGTGGACTCCCGACGGGCAGCTGAGTGAATCGCCCGCCTTATGTTCGTACAGGAGTTATGCGATGTTTCCAGGACCTTTTAAGTAATAGGCACTGATCCACGGACGAAGGCACAGACAAAAGCCAACACGCATTGGAGAAGGTGAACTGCGGTGATAGAAATCGTAGTCGCACGTCCATCGCCTCTGGGTCTACGATTGAGCCGATGGCCGTCGTACTCTAGCCAGCGGCGGGATGAATGCCGGCCTGCATTTCTTTCGCAGCGCAGCATCCGTATTTTGTACGCTGCAGTCTCGCCTTGCTGCAAATTCGCGTTCTAGGACCAGAGCGTCAGTGAATTGCTGTTGGCGTTGTGGCGGCTGCTGCGGCTGCTGTCAAGTTGTGGGCGCGGCCAAAACGTGCGACAGCGCAGGACCTGAATATTGTGATAGAGTGTGTACGAGGGTAACTCAGCGACTGTTCAATTTGACATCATCTGTTGTGTTGTACAGCCCGCGCTCCCCGGATACACTGACTTGTGGAGCTTTATTGTGTTCGTTATGTTCTTGGAGTGATTTTTCGGGGGGAAATTAATGTCTCCCACTCGTTTCCGAGAGTGGTCTTCGTGGCTAGTGCAAGTTTCTAATTAAGTTCAAAGGGTTTCTTCCGTACAACGGCCTTCGTTTAACACCAGCTTGTAGTCAGCTGCTTAAGGATTAGCAGCTTATCGTAAAGATAACACAACCAGTGTGACAGCTATAGGTAGTCCGCGAAGAAACGAAGGGATGCAAATATGATGCGACACATTGAGCACGTCCTCCTCGCTGGCCTAGCAATCGTCCTCTGTGTCCATATACCAGCTGCTAACACGCACGACGCAGCGCAGGCCACACGCTCCGAGGTGGTAATTGGCCTTATGCGACATCCTCGACATTCTCAATCCAACGATGACGATGGTGCTGCCTTAGCGACAGGAACGAGGTTGACAATTGTCGAAGAATCTTCTGTTGTTCCTTTCTCGACGATGGTCCTAGCTGATCCCGCTCCTAGAACCACTCTGGCGCCGCCGACGGCGGCACCGGCGACGACGATTGAACCAGTCATAAGGACCACGATAAGCTCTGATATTGTTTCTATCGAAGAGATGTCGAGCGCTGTTCGCGAGGTGCTCAGCGTGGAGGTGATACGGGTATTTCCGGACAAAACGAGTGAAAACGATAAGGTGATGACGATGCCGTCAAACAACAACAACCAGGTCAATGCTGTCGGCATCGTCGAAGACAAAGCGGTAGAGAAGACCGTGCCGGCAATTATGAAGTCAATTCGTCCAATGTTATCCATGTTTCGGAGGGAGGATAGGCCTGCTATCAATCAGAGTTTAAACGGCAGTGACGATCGAAATGTTGGTGGCAGAGAAAACAGTACTAACGTTGATGACAACACCGAGACAACTCTACCTGGCCAGACGAAAATACCACAGTCGTCAACTCTGGCCGCATCGCAACAACAAGCAGATTTAACTAGAACACGAGCAATTCTAAGAGTAAGTCAGTCTGCGAAGCAGTCGACTACAATAGAAATTCCGGATAGTCCCTCCTGTAAGATGGGTACTACACCGCAGCAGCGAATAGAAACGCAACCGATAAACAACTCGTTTTCGAAAATGACCAACATCAAAGGAGGCTCCAACGGGATACTCTGTGAATCACAAGTTAGTGGTCCTAGCCAAGAAACAGCGTCAAACGTTGTTTCTGGATCGCAAAACTTTGCCGGCAAAGACAGTCCATCAAGTGCAAAGTTACAAGATCTTACTACGACGAACACAAGTTCTTTTGTTATTGCGTCAAATAACGCCAGTGCCGTTGCGAAGCAGCATTCCAGTGCCATCTCGGAAAAGGTGGCGACTGGATTGAAGTATGTCGCGCAACGGGTCGCCGTGGCGTCGGCATTTCCTCTCCAGCTGTTGGGCCCGAGCGGTACCCCCACAGCATCCACTGTCGCCGTTCAACTCCTGCAGCTGCACAAATCGCAAGCGATCCTCCGTCAGGCGGCGCTGGTTGCGCGCATTCGTCAACGCTATACTGCTGCGATGCGTGTTTTCTACCAAAAAGGAGTAAGTGCAATAAATAGAATCAGGTACATCACTTCCTTTACGATAGATGTCAGTTCTCTTTTCTGTATTACGCATTCTCCTCGTTTAGCTTCTTCATCTTAGAACTATTGTTTGCTCGAAGGCTGGCTGAAGGATTCGAGGAACTGCAGCGTAACTCTCACCGTGGTGGCGTGCAGTGTTGACCAGGACAATTGAAGTGTCATTCAGGAAATGCTGGTTTCAATAAATGCATTTCGTTATAGGAAAGCCGTGTTCTATACGGCTTTCCAGGCGAGATATTTTCTATTCGTGTTTTTGTACAGACGCTTCGTTAATCCTACGCAGCCAAACAAAACGCCGTCGACATTACTCCGATGTGCACACGACGAGTGGCGTACGGAGGGGAGCATCTATTTTTGCTCATTTGCTTAACGTGCGCGGCCGACGTTTCGCTTAGAGCGGGCTTCTTCTCTATGGCGCGGAACCGCAAAGGGATCTATGTTGTTTTGCTTGAGGTAAAAGACGTTTCTTTGAGACTGATCACAACTCGTTCATTGGTACTATCGGCAGTGGACTACTACCGCGCGAATCGAGATAGTAAAACACACTTCTTAGTGAATCTCTATGATGGGAGCTGCGGTCGCTCTCTGCTGTGCGTCTTGCTCCACCTCCGGCTTCTGCTGCGCATCCACACAGTGTTTACGGCATAAGCGATAAGACGCCTTGCAGAGTAGGAGGTGTCGCAGTAGTTGTCCGCAGGCTCTTTTGTTTTTCAGCCCAGTGTCTACCTATAGTGGGTTTACAGTTACTACTCGCCCACATAAATATCCTCATCGTCATAGTGTGCCTCAGAGTCCTGATGACGGTCAACGGCAATCCTATCGCTCGCGTTTCGTGTAGCGCGATCGACTAAATCATTCGACTTGGAGCTGATGGCGGCCTGTATAATTAGCGTACACCTCCAATCGGAACCGAACGGAGGGTGCGGGACACCATAGAAATAGACTTATCTCTCCCAATGTTACTCTAGGAAGATACTATGATAAGTTACAAGTGAAAGCATCGCGTTCGAGTAACCAGTCGTCAGCATTAGTATTTCATTTAATCTTTCCTAATAATCTTTGATTTGCTTTTACTCCGGAAAGACAGTGCGACTGCTCATTCATATGATGAATGGTTCTAATTTCCAGTATCGTTCAGCGCTTTATCTACACAAAGCGATCTGCATAACCGGCTGGCTACTGACATACACTGGTAATTAGTCCGAAACCCCCCTTCGCGCCAGATGTTGTGTATTCTTGCCTATTTTTTTAATGTGCGAATGCGTTATTCGAAATTCTACGTCGGTCGGTCGGTCGGTCGGTCGGTCGGTCGGTCGGTCGGTCGGTCGGTCGGTCGGTCGGTCGGTCGGTCGGTCGGTCGGTCGGTCGGTCGGTCGGTCAGTCAGTCAGTCAGTCAGTCAAACCATCGGAACGTGCAACGGCAGCTGCAGCGACGCTATGCCATGGTGTAGTTCAGCAAAGAGGGGATTGATGTTGTTAGCTAACGTCAGAGAGCCAATCGACCGACGGGCCAGCGGCTGAACTGGTTACATGATTACCTACCTGCTCGCTTGGTAAGTAGCGGCTGTATTGCGAGTCCTGCCGATGGCCAACGACAACTACAACCAGGAAGTGTGGCAAAAACCGGCTGGAGAGTAAAGCACTGCCAATGGCTGAACCTCACACCGTTCATACCAGTACTACGATCAGCGTAGTAGGTATATACCAGCAACGATACGACCTTTTCGTCATCGTGATAGTGGTTGTTCGTCCCTTTTTCTTCTTCCTTCCTTCCCTTGATGACTGCGCGGATGAACGAACGAAAACTGATGGCTGACAGAGAGGAGTGGAGGGAGGGATGGGGAAGGGGGCCAGAACTGCTCCTGTTGCTGATTCTAACGCTGCTGCGGAATGGTATCGCTCAGCCTGTTCCATTCGTCGCATCGATCGAGGATAGATGTCTGATCAGCAAAAGCGGCGGCGGCGGCGGCGGCGGCGGCGGCGGCGGCGGCGGCCATGCAACAACTCGTTCTATTCAACAAACGACGACACCCTGCCTCCCAACTACGGGCACCAGCCTTGCAGAACAGATATTCCACCAATCTGCCTATGTAGATACGTAGATAGGCTGATATAGTATGTACACAGGCGTTCCTTCATACATACGAGCTATTACCGCTTGGCAGTCTGGCAGCGGCGGCAGGTTCGCTGGTTACTCAAGGTCATGCAATCTTTAAGGAGGAGCAGTCGCAGGAACTATCTCACCCAGCAACCGGGCAGGCGAGCAGACGCTGAGAACAACGGGTTATCCGTCTGTTCGTCTTCTACCGGGTCGAGTCCACCTTCGTCGTCGTCGTCGTCGTCTGCGCCGCCGCCGCCGCCGTCGTCGTCGTCGCCGTCGGGAGCTCAGCGAACGAAAGCATCTCATCTACCACTACTACTATCCATTCAAATAACTTTAAAGTGGCCTGGGATCCGCCTTGGACGCTAAGCGAACGTGATGAAGCTCGCTTTATAACGAGCGATTTTGTAAAGCTGGCATTATTGTGGGCGCCTTGTGTTTGCTCCGCACTTATTTTCCTATCCCCGTTCTCACTAATAGCCAATTTGAACGATTATATACATCTACAAAATGTCGGCCGTTGAATCAATGGCTTCGTTAGTGATTGTTGTTAGGCGCCAAAAAAGGACTATGCAAACAGCCGAAATAAAGGCACGTTTATAGTCGAAAACTCATGCGGATGATTTTCGAGTTCTTACAATTTGACACACTTCCTGGCCAGCCAGTATATAGTGCATCGTTGTTATTGTTACGTGTGAAATTGCAGACGATTTCGCCAGACACCTGCTAGTGAAACATATATATTAGAATGTGGCCATTAATGTTATTGCTGTCGTCGCCCTTCGTTCTGCATATGTAAAGTATGACAGCAGACGACGAGAGGACTCTATTCGAGTAGCGCATTCTGATAGTAAAGATTATCATAGCGAAATAGAAGACAAAGTCGGAAAGAAACGAGAACGAAAAGTCGAAGCAGGGAAGGACGAACAAAGAGGCAGAGAGGCTCGAACCAGCGACTTGTCAATGTGCATACAACTTTCGTTTTTTGGGGCCTCCTTCTATATGCAGACCCAATAGCGAATAAGGTACTATAGCAGACTCGACAGGCTGCTGAGCTAACTGTCCCGTCTGAAAGCTCTGCTCAATAGAGCACATATTCGAGATTGATCGCATGAACAGTAGACAGCTAGCCGATCGGATCAGAAGAAGAAGCGGCAGCAACAGCAGTAATGGCAGGAAAAGAAACCTGTTTCTTTTTTGTTCTCGATCCTTCGAGGAACTCCCTCTGTGCTCTTCCTCCTGACTCACCCGTTCACTCACTTCGTCGCGGTTCTCAACCCGTTCCCCTGTGTCACCCCGTACCTGAAACCAGGCACACCCTGAACGAATTGGCGCGCCTCTCTATATTGGGCCCGGCAGACTGGTAGCGTATTATCGATTCAACTACCAACTGAACGGGCTTTAAGGAACAACGATTGATTATTTAGATATTCTCAGATTATGCACCTAAGGCTTCACCTGCCACACTGTCGGTTATATACATATATAAAGATTACAATCGTACTGTGATTTTATTGACACAAAGTCGGCGTACTAATACGCTCCCTGTCATATAACTCAGCGTGGCAGATGCTGCGTGTGAAGGACATACTCTGTGAGTAGTCTGCGTACCCTATGGACGCACACAGAAACGATGTGATATCATTATCTCCAAATCATTACAACGCAGAATCTTCATAAACGTTGGCTTGTGAGAGTCTCTGCGATTGGTACATACAATTGATT
>NW_019213597.1:0-44040 GCF_002532875.2 Varroa jacobsoni | reverse complement strand
ATATACGTAGAACGATTGAATGAGCCTGAGACAGTACTAACAAAAATACCGGCATACATTAGATCTGACCGGTGAATTCTATCTGCTTAATTATCACGTACGTCGTTTTCGCAGTTGTTGTTGTTGTTGTTTTATTATGCTGATAATGATGGCAGCGTTGTTGCAACTGCTGCGGAACCTCATGATGACTGTGTGAGGTTGTTTTGGCCTGTAAGCATGGCGCCGTTCCTCACCAATTTGCCACGATTGTTGCTGCCGCTATTAATGGTATTGTTGCTGCAGACGCTGATACTAGCAACACTACCAGGAGCAGCACGTCTTTACACCAGGTAGGGCAACGACATGTGGGCAAAACATGTAGACATCGACAAACAAATGCCCCGCCTAACCGTCGTCATAGGATCTAGGTGGCGAGCGGACGTGGAGAGCGTCCAGCAGCATCAGCTCCTTCGTAGTTCATCTATTTTCATTTCCTCGTCCCCCTCGTTCCCCCAACCGCTCCTCAGCCCGAGTCCACGCAAAGCCATGCGTTGTTTCTACAGCAAAAAGAACTCTACGCGTTACGTACTGCTGCTGCGACCGTTGCTCTCTAAGTTGTCATTCATTCCGTCAAGGTTCAAGAGCCTTCAACAGGCCAACCTAGCACTGCTGTTATGGCTAGTCTTATTTAAAAAAAAACTGGGTACGAGTAACTGTCCCGCGCAACCCGCCAAGCGGCCACTTGCGGAAGGACCGACTCGACGACCGTAGTCAGAAGAGAGATAGAAGATTGATGCGCCACGGCACGCACGCAGGCACGCACGCACACATAGAGATAAAAAAGCAAAAGAAGGAAAGGGCGAGAAAGGGCTGCACAGATAGCGGCAGCCAGGCACACTAGCTTGTTACTGTTGCTTTGGCTGATGTTGGTCTATCTTTATTTGGGTGCTATCCATTCAATCCTTCATGTCCACCAGCTGAAGACCGGCCGCTATAGCAAAAGGCGCCTTCTGTTAGTAATAATAGCCTGACTATATCATCTAGCGCACCTGTTACGGTTAAGGTCTTCTGCCCTTGGTGCCAGACCGAACAAGCCTAATCTGAATGCCACCTATTTCCCATTCGGCCGGACCTCGCAAGTTGTTTGCGAACGTGCAGAGAGTACCGTGCCTGCACTCTGAACCCCGCTCTTAGCCTAGGGCGTTAGGGTTAATCACTGAAGAACAATAATGATAGTAAAGCTACCTAAAATACAAGGCCAAGGTAACTTTTTCTTGCGAATTTTCGGATAGTACGTCAAAACATTTGTTTGAATTTGGTCGTGTGTGAATCAGCGTTATATATTCAAGTGGAATTAACTGTAGCAAAGAGTTCAGTTTGCAACGGCGCAGTGTGTAGGGCCTTCGGTTCGCTTTTGGATAGCCTGAAATGTTTAACAATGCTTAGGCTTGTTCAAGTGAATGTTGGGAAGGAACAGGTAGATGGCCTAGAAGCGGAGAGGGACATAATAAGACAGAACAGCCGAAAAAAAGCTATAGGTGAGATAGCTTAATGTTTATCTTTACGGTGAAGCATAAAACAGTTGCAAATAGCTTTCCTCAAACTTCAATCGTAATGTATTAGTGCTGTTTTTTTTTTCTTGTTTACATACCTATTTTTGTATACATACCGCACTATTTTCGTTCGTGATCTGATCATCCGACATAACGGCAATTATCATAAAAATCTACACTTGCGACGACTTTAATTTACAATCTTCTTTGCAGACGTCGTGCCTAGGAGGCTGTTTACCTCTCAACTAATACTGTCTCAATTCAGAATTCCAATTGAAGCAAAATCGACTACGAATGGGGGTTGACGATCGCATATGAACTAGCAGAAGCCTCTGAGGAGCCAGAATTTGGAGAGAGGCCCGACCACTGTCGGCGGCAGCGATAGCCTAGCAGTTGTTACCGCCGCCGTCGCGGTTACCCATCAATATAGGAAACAGCTATAATAAGTACTAGTTAGCGATGAGTTGATCGTTCGAATGCTTTTTCAGACCATGCAAAGTTGGATTGATTGTGAAACACAAGGCGTTATGGGTCCGGGAGTACGTGCGTGAAAGACTGAGGTGAGGCAACTGTAGACGTCGTCGATGCACTGTCGATCATGGACTTGATCAATGACCATTGCTACTATACACTACGATGTCCCATCAGAGACATAATGCCTTATCATCCTGTTAGGGTCATTCACGAGTGCTGCATCTACTGTCCTATGTGGGCCGCCCTATCTAACGACTAGCTACATTGCACTATTACAACGTCTTACGATCAGCAGTCAAGCTCCTATGGCGCTACTAGCACGGCTACTTTGACTACGCGATAGGAACCGCGCGTTTTTTGGCCGTTAGATGATCGATCAATGACAGAAGGGAGTCCGCGTTCAGCTTCAGGTTCGTTTAGCTAGCTGAGTACATCCAGCCAGCTCTGTCCCGCCATTCTTGATTGGCGACGAAGATTATAATGTCAGCCTTTTGGCTCAACTTTCGTCAACTTAAACCGATTGACGAATGAATAATTAACTGCTTGTAATGGGGGACTACCGTAGGGACTGCGACCACACACATATCCATTATTTGCTACGGCAACGATGCTTCTTTGCTGTCTTTGACGTAGATGCGTTACCGGGCATTAGCAAATCTGGCCAACTTATAATGGAAAAGAACGGCGCAGGGATCTAATAATTTTTCTTATTTTAATATTATTTTTATTATTATTATTACTACTACTATGATCACTTTGTGCAGGAGGAACGCTTGTTTTTCGAGCTGATTTCGCGAGAGGAACACGACGAATTCAGTTAAACATACCTTGAGCATGAATAATGAGATGCAAAAAGAAAATACAAGGTACCGAAGGTACCCGCCTCGATGTCAGATCTTCCGAACGGATCGATGAAACAACTGAAATAATAATACTTCGACCGTTCAATTTCAGGCCAACATGTGGCGTTCTGTCAGAGTTAACTATCAGTAATAATATGCTCTAAGATACGCTTTGCCTGCACTGTACTTTCGTAGGCCAATCTGATCTTTAGTTGCATTTGTCTGTCTATGATGGGCTACTTAAGCTGTCAGAATCGTATGGTCAAAACTAACCAATCTGCATGGAATGCTCGAAACTGAAAATTCTATCAGCTCGATCGATCGATTGATCGATCCCCACGAATCCCTAACGAGATGGCAGCGGCGGCTGGTGCTTGCCGCCTCCTCCTCGTCGAACTATTTGCGACCAGTTGCGCGGATCACCATTTGCGGTTGCTGTAATATTGACCCCAATGAACGGTGATGCTGGTAGACGTACAAGTTGTAGTTGTACTAGTATTAGCGGTGCTCGTGGGGGAGCGATCCCTCCGATGACGGTGAAGACTGCGCTGACGGGCCGGGCATATAGATAGAGGAAAAGGAGATAGTTGCCTGCCTGCCTGCCTGCCTGCCTGCCTGCCTGCCTGCCTGCCTGACTGACTGATGGACAGGCAAACGTTGAATCGTCCTTTTGCTGCTGCAATCGCTTCTTATAGTGGCGTCATTTCTGCTCGTTGTAGTGTGCGCTTCTGCTACCGTTACTGCTGCTGCTGCTGTTGTTGTCGCGGCGCGCACTTTGCGTGCTGGGGTTCATTTGATATATTCAATAGCTAAGGGAATTCATCAAGATGCCGAAGTGAGGTCATCGATGTGCTAGTCCATTTTGTGGGACGTACAACTACGTGCAGGTATATTAGATGGATACATGTATAGCACAATGGTATATACCAGAAAAAGGCGGAAGATGAAGAACGGGAGACGAAACTGAGAAGTAGTAGCTGTTGTTGTTGTTGTTGTTGTTGCCTCCACGGTCGCCGTCGAAAAAGTAAAATGAGAAAAAGGAACTAAAGCTAAATAGAAAAATCGACAAAAACAGAAGCAGGATCTACAATGATTTATGTAATCATAATAATCTTAGCGGTTGGTGCAAGAAATTAGCAAGGCTACAGGCTCCTCTCGGGATCGGCACTCCTCCTCTACAGACCCGACGCCGTTCGCTGTTGACGTCGCCACTGTCGTTACGTTGCTGCTTCTGCTGGCGTCGCTGTTGTTGATATACGCCACGACATGATAACACAGGTATGCGGTTGAGGTATGCGCCGACGACGGTGATGATGATAATCGTATGCTGACGTTGATGCCATTGGGGGGTGATTACAGTGTCACAGGCTACTAGTGCTGCCGCTTCTTCTTCTTCTGACGGCGGTGACCACGTATCTTCGTGAAGCCGGGCGATAGCCACAACGACAGGAGACAGTACCACTAACTCAATTGTGGAGTCGGTTTGTTTGTCGTTTGTTGAGTTGAGTTATCACGTACAGGCGCTAGACGGGCTGAATTTTCCATTCGTTTGATACAAGCGCTACGTTTCATGATTATAATAATAGTAATCGTAATAATAAAGTCCTTTCATTGAATCTGTTTTCCTATATGGGTTATCTGATCGAGCATATGGCAGCGGAACACGCAGCCCCGACCAGCTCCGAATGGTCACGAATGCATCGGTGGACCGATGGAAAGGCGTACGACGAAGACGGCACCAGTAGAGACAGCGGAAAGCAACGACAGAACGGCAGAGTGCGATCATCGGCCGACGGACGTGAGCGTCATCTTGATATTGCATTGCCAACCATGGTAAACCTCGCCCGTGTGATGGAATTCCGTGGAATCGAAGTATAATAATCTACCGGGAAGTCGCTGTTACCGGAGATAGATGATAGCGTCTTTTTACTCAATACATTCATATACATGCATGCATACATAGATACCATGCATGCATGCATGCATACATACATACACATGTTCCCCATTGGTCCCTCACGTCTCCTGAAAACGCTTCGAACGTCCTGCGTATACATTGCCACATCGCTACTACGTAGCGTACTGAATATTTGGCCAGACGTGATAGGCACGCGTGATGTGGTCTCAATTTAAAACTGTAAACACCGCTGAAAGCCAACCGGCTGAAGCAATGCTCACAGCAGTACTGCATGTAAAATATATATATAATCTTGCTGCCTGCCTTGCGTACGCAGCTTGCTCGTTGAGTGTACGGATTTTCAATAAAATTTGTTGAATGGCGTAATCGTTACGGGCAACGGAATGTTTACGTGAAAAGTCACGGTTTACAATCGTGGGCTAATCTATGGGGCTGGAGCTTAATCAGAATTGCTCGCTACGATTTATGGCACCGGTAATGATTACAAGTCGCAGCATCTCTCTAACGACCTTACCTATCGAAACAATTATATATACTATACCATTATCATGAATTTCTGGTCAGGGTATGCTGAAACGGGAATCAGGGTTGGCAGCAGCAGCAGCAGCAGCAACGCCATTGGCCATCATCAACGCATATATATATATATATATATATATACTGACAGATATTTAGATATTGACTATCTCTGTAGCTGTTTCTGTCCATCGATTCTTTGGCCTTTTGCTTCATCACTCGGTCTGTTTGACTGCCGATTTATTCCGTCGTCGCGCATTTCTTCTTGCGTCCATCCCGTTTCTCCCTCGGTTTGGCATCGTCGTTATTATTACAATACGCAGCCGCCGCCGCTGCTGTAGCCGCCATAGACAGACTGGCAAACACGCATACCGTACGTTGATCGCCACTCGCCAACGGCCAAACGCCGTTCATCATCCGAACAAGTATCATGATCTTCATCTGATTAAATTGCAGTAACATCAGAACTATCCGCGTCATCAGATTGGAATGACGACCATCCACCCAGAGCCCAGATTCCATCAGTAGAATCATAATCATCATTCTTATTCGCGTCCTAGAGTACCTGAATGTGTGCACGCATGTTTCTGTGTATGCATCTGTGGTCCAGCTAGTCAACGGTGATAGCGGCAGTGGGGCACTGGTTATCTGGTCATAGTAAACAGCAGTGACAGCCATAACCTCAGTGGTGGCCGTTTACAGGTAATCGTAGTGGATGCAGGAGAGAAATAATCATTATTGTCCTCTATCATTGAGCTCTAGTCGCTTGGCCTATTGAACCTGCCAGGACGAATCCACCATGGACACAAGCTGTGTATCAGTCATTTTCCTTGGAACATGGTGATAATAATAATAGTAGTAGTAGTTTATTTTCTACAGTTCGTTTATTAAGGAGGGTGTTGCATTTAAACCTACTGCCTCCTTCGGCTTTATGAGTTTCGTACGAGACGAGACATTGCCAAAAATGACAGATTATTTTATCTTCCTCACCGATGATTCTTGCTAGAGTTCTATGAATAAATTGTTGTTGACCTTTGCATACTATTAGGGCTACGTACTATATTCATTATTTGCAATCCCTACGATACATTGAGGGCAATCCTTGCTCTAATTTATGCATTAAAAATAAATGGAGAGATAACCTGTTGATGCAAGAATCACATAGATACGCTTGGTGCCATTTTGTAGCGATGCCTATTAATTGAGTGTCTTTTTTTTTTTTTAAGTCTGTGTTAAATACGCAATTTTAGCGTCACGATTAATCAAATATTCCTGGCGTTCCATCCCGAAGTTATTTACTTTACAGAAAAAAAATACATGCTTCAAAATAACGCCTTCAAATAGTAAGAGTCCTCGTAATTTTTAAATAACAAGTCTACTTTGAAAAATAAATCTTTCAAACAGTCTTTACACGTACAATAAGCTAAAGTTAGTTGTAGCTTGAAGGTACCTACGTGCTTTTGTGGGTATGTTTCTGTGTGTGTATGCAGTCATGTGTGCGAGTCTGTATGTGAGCGTATTGATTCGTATCAATCCGATTACGGTGAGGCGTATATGGCAAAGTCAATGGGCTACAGCAGAAGCAGTGGCCCAACGAAGACGTCCAGCGCCGCTGCCGCCACCGCCGTCGCTTTCACGAATACCACCCTAAACACTAGCCGAAATGACGACGATGACGATCGTCGTAGTTGTTGTTATCGTCGTCTTCATGGTGCTGCTGCTGCTGCTGTGTTCCCGCAGCGAAGGTAGCGAAGACGCAAGAACAGCGGCATCAGCCGACGGCCGTTCATAGTCGTTAGCTCGTTGGCTGAGTGAGTCTCTTCAATGAGTCACTTCTGTTTTTGCCTTTGCTGGTTTCAACGTAGGGTATTATAGAACAACAATTCCGATCCCAAGTGATCGTGAATGCCGATCAGAGCCAAAGTCACTACAGCCAACCGATGGGCGGATGGCAGCGTCGGACGTCGGATGAACGAAAAAACCAAGAAAGATAGATGCTGCTGCTGCTGCTGCTGCTGCTGCCTAGAATGAATGAATGGAGCCGCCAGCAGCAGCATAACAACAGCCGCAGCAGCAGGGAAAGGTGCTGCAACTACGAAGATGACGACTGCTACTACAACGACGGCAGCAGCATCAACGATCATCGACGGACAGCGATGATGGCGGTGGGCGCTGCAGTGACGCATGCGACAAACGAGGTGGTCATTGCCGCCGCGACGGTGAAGACCCAGCACCGACGAGGAAAAAGAAGACGAAGCAAACGGCGGCGTGAAGAGCGGAAAAGGCGACAAAGAGAGCGGAGAGAAAAGGGCAGAAATCGAAGACGATGCAAAAGGAAGAACAAGTATGGCGAAGGAAATCGTCGAGCACATCGGTCAAACATCAGAAGACGGAGAAAAGGACGAAGTATTGCCCGCTGATGCCGTTCTCGTTGGCGCTCTTTCGGAATAGAGGGGAGGGATGGAATGGCAACTGATGGCTTCGACGACTATTTAGCAGCAACCGACCGATCTAGGAAGAAGGAGCTTCAACCGTAGCATTGGCAAGAGCAGCATTTGTACCAAAGGCAGAAACAAAGAAGACATCGAAAAGAAAAGATAAAAAAAAGGGAGCCGACTGAGGTGCTTGCGGGTGTAGGGGCAGCTGAAGCCAGACCAGCTAAATGTAACTGCCGACGAAAAAGATGTTGCTGCCAACAAAGGCCTCGAAAACTACCTAAAATCCTGTAGACTGAAATGGAAGACAGTCAGCACACAGAGAAAGGGGCGTCAACAGGCGATAAAGGGAGAATGCAAAATGGAAAGTGCGAGGAATAAAGCAAGGGGAAATGGAGCGTAGGCGCAGAGGGAGCGGGGGTGGAGAAGAGATAGTGAGAGAGAGAGAGAGAGAGAGAGAGATTGATAGAGTGTGACACACACAGTGATGCATGAGCAAGCGCTGCTTGAAACACCGAGCTACTAGCTACTACTATATAACGAATAGGAGAAGAAAAATCAAAATCAAAGGAAAAGGAGTAGGAAAGTAGAGATAATGCCAGAATGAACCGACACTAAAAGAAGCGGCGTGGACTGACTTTGAAAGCCGACCAATCCGACGACACCGCCGCTAATTTTATCGTGATAATTATTACTTGGTTCCGCGATAGTAATGATGAAAAATTTTAGTATTTCTAATAGCGATATTACGAAACAAAAAGATAGACCTGACGTAATACTAATTACTGCGTTAGTCATTGCCATCATCTTCCTAATTAAAGCTAACAAACGGACTTACGTAGAACTACTATAATTGATGATTTACTTATTTAGCTCTTATTGCTAGAAGCTATTACTTCTGCTGCAGTTACCATGCTGGAGACGCCCCGATTTTAATTATTTAACTTCGCTATTATCTGTATTCCTCTTGCTTTCCACAGCCATTTCTTAGCTCGAAACCCCTCGGGCGGATCGTGGTGAAGTTAGGAGCAACGATTAAGTGTAACAATAGAAGTCGTAGTGCTTTGTGCGTTGTACGTGTTATTTGTGAATGCAAGATTGGAGAACCAATAGTGGTAGTATCAGTGTTTGCCTGTTCTTTGTACGTATTTTGGCCTACGTTGGCTAATCCTGCTGGTGCATCACAACATCCTCGTATCAGCTCGTCTTCTATCATCGCTTTTTGATCGGTATTTATTGATGATAATGCTGAGATGCACCACTCTGCAGGCGGCCTAACTTCCAGGGTCTCTAGGGATCGTTGGAAGGAAGCAACAGAAAAGCCAAGCAGAAGACTCGCAATAGGAACGCAGGCCGCATCTGCGACCATTGAAGGCAGCGAGGAAGAAGGGAATCTTACTCGCTTTATGCTGCGGCCTGACGATCACGAGCACCGTTAGCACCGCCGTTCGTTGGCGATCCCAGTCATGATCAGACAACGGTCATCAGTGGTTTGCTTGCTCAATTGGCTGGCTGACAATAAACACATGAATCAATCAATGAGTACGCGCAATGGTAGTAATTGAATGAAAGAAACACCAGAAAATTGGACGAACGTAAAACGCAGAAACGAGTAAATGCATTCCTGTTTATGTTCACTAATCACACTATTCTAATATCTGCCTTAGAGAAAGAAAAACTAGTAATTAAGCTACGCTTACTAGCTATTGCGGTGTTGCTCAATTTCTATCTGGCCACTGTAATGAAGTAAATCAGATATTATGGAGTTGCTGGCTGTATTCCATTACCTACAAATTGCTGCTGACGCACGTTTAGGTATCGGCACGGTAATATTCTGGGGCTTTGCGTGTCATTCGTCAGAGATCGGTAAATTCTTCTTTTTTTGGCTCTGGTAGTCTTAGTGACACGGGAAAACGCCAGCGGGATTAACTTCAAGCGCACTTTGAACTATTTGCTGTTCGATCTGTGCACCTGCGCTTAGCGAAATGTACACGATCGTCGTCGAACCGGATATGTAATAGTGTGGACCTTCTTTAGTTTGCTCTCGTCCTTCTGACTGCTGCCGTAACGTTGTCATTCGAAAAACTTCGATAACCGGTTAGTCAATCGACCGCTTGGTTAGTCGCTCTACACTATGTCCTTCAGGCTTATTCATAGCGTATACTAGCATAGTAATTGCAGCCCTCCATTTTGCTCATCTGAACTTGGGGCCTGCAGATAGGAAGCCCCATTTGGGGGCATTAACATGCGCTCGCCCACTGCAGCCTTACGTTGTGCTATTATTATTCTCAATGGAATGAACGCGCATTACTATGGGGTAACCAACGGTTAAGTGTAGCTCGGATCGACGCTCGCTTTCAAAAAGGGGCGAACAGCATCATGACGACCACGAGAAAAAGCTGCTGCTGCTGCTCCAGGAAGAAGAAGAAAAGAGGCGCGACAGAAGTCGAGGCAGAAGATCGGGCTCCATACCGAGCCGTCGATCGTCGTGTTTCAGCAGTCGACCGCGTCTACCTGGGTACTAACATCACCGCAACCATCATCGCCAGCCGTAGCGACTCTCACACATGCGCATATGGTACTCCCGGTAGAGTTCCAGGCGCTGCCTTCTTCTTCATCATCATCGCAGGCAAATGCCGCTCCTCTCGGCAGCCGGTTTGCCTTTGTCCCTCCCTCTGCCTAGCGCTCCCCTGTTGATTCTGAAACGCTCCTCGAAGCCGATGGGACTCTCTATCTAGTCACAGACAACGAAGGAGCACCGGCTGAGGAAGATCATCTGCTTGAAGGCAGCGTGCGTTACCGGTGCCAGCAAAAGCACGCGGAGAAACGGGCTTACGCACACCTTCTGTGCCCGTCGATCCGACTCAACTTGTTCTCTAGCGGTCTACGAAGTGGTTTTTACAATGGTTTCAGAATCTATGGGACTGCAAGCAGCAGTCGCCTGTATGGATGTGTATATATATATATATATATATATATATATATATATATATATATAGGAAGGGCTTTCAGAAGATAAATGTTGTTGTCTAACACAGGACTGCTTCTGCTCGTATTTGCGAGTTGGCAACCTATCCTTAAGGAACGAGCTCAGCCGACTGATTTTGAGATAATCATGGTTATGTAGTATACTACGAGTTCAGCGATTTGGAAAAGCAGCTAGCTAGACTCGTACATTATTCTTTAAAACATAGTTTTCTACATCTATATCTAAAATATGTCCCAATTACTTCATGGTCCTGCTCGAAGCAAACCTGATGATTGTCCAAATATTTTTGCTCTCTGCATGAATCAACGGTAATTTCATTTACATGCCCTGAAAGCTAAAAGGTCAAACAAAATGTCGTACGAATAAGATAATTCTCTCGACTTTCAGTTTGGTATCGATGAACACCGCGCAACTGACTAACAGAATACGATCCGACTGAGAATAGTGTCAGGTTAGAGGGGTAACCAGTGACTAGGTTCGGTAATAGCATCTATGCCTCATTCAAAGGAATGCCTCATTCAAAATGTCATCTCCTTATTTTTTTTTAACTAAATGAGGAAACGACGGTACCTTAGCGTAAAATTTTTTTTTTATTTGCGCAAATTGTGTAGTATTTAGGTATCGTTGGAGGGATTTGAAGAAACAACTTCTGCTAACTCCTAAGCCGTTAATGCCAACTTGTCGATTTCATTATAGTATGACTTAGGGATTCTCATTGTACTAGTAACCCATTTTTGGCCTCTTGAAACACCCCAATGAAATACTTCTCTAAGTCTCATTAATATGGTGTCATTAATATTATTCTCATTAATATTTTGGACGAGCTCTTGCCAACTATGATTGTGTATATATATATATATATATATGCACAATCATAGTTGCTAAGCTTCTATTCATAAAAAAAAAATCATATAATGCACAGCAAAAAATATCACACATGCATATATAACAAAAAACAACAATGTAACAACAAAATGCAGACGATATTAGACTGAAAATAGAGCAAAATTCGACGCAGTTTTCATCCGTACGCAGTTTTTTTGATAATATGTGTACAGGTGTATGTCAAAAACTTCCATTTCTAAGTGTCGCATACCTCAGCACCGATGGTTTGCTATGCTCAGAAGTGTCCTCTGTATTTTCAGTTCATTCGCGAGTTATAGGACCTAAAGTGCAGATCTCTTTTTGGAAGTTTAGCATCGGCACCAACGTTCCATTTGCAACAACCATCTACGTCCTATTACTCTTACCACCTATCAATGAAGCCCGCCAATGACTGGCGATAAATGACTATACTAATTAAGTCAAACAACCACACCTTTGAGTGTCTGTATAATCACACTGCCAATGATTGTCTGAAACATTTTTAGGTCTGCAATCTGCGATGAAGATCCAAAAAGTTATGGATTAGTTATAGAGCCCGACACTTACTAGCACTTAACAGCCTAATAGTATTATAGGCACAAGGTGTATAGCATGAGCCAGTGTTAGCTGTTTAACCCGCTTTTATAGAGCCCAATGGGGACATCTGATCGGTGAGTATCCTGCGAGTGTCATTATGGCAGTCTTTGGTTCTTGACTTCTTCGCCGAAGCGTGATACCTGTTCCGACGGGACATCAGGCCTGCAGGAACAACACTGTCGTTTTTTGAACTTTTATGTGCGCCGGTCTGGTGGGAACACATCAACGCAAAGAGCCCAGACCCATTGTACGAAACAACAACTCGCAACGCTGCTCACTTAGCTTTCAGCGAGAAGCTACGAAAGCCCGACAAATCTGTTTTCAAGCTGGCAAAGCGGCTGAGTTGCTGTTTCAAGAAGTGCTGTTACGTTGACGTTGTTACAAGTATACAGACAGACAGGAGGCGATAGATACAACAACCGCTGGGGATCCACCACGCACATAAGCGCCATGCTCGACCTGTCGTTGACCGACCGACTGACTGCTGAAAAATGCACACTGTATTAGCCTTTGTGCTACTCCTCGTGATTGTGATGACTGTGATGATGACGGTAGATTAAGATGCCGAAAAACCTGTTTCGGCCTGGATCTTCGCTGACCTACTCTCTCTGTGTCTCACTGTCAGCCTCGAGTGCGGTCAGTAACAGCCGCCGGAACAAAGGCTGAAGGACCAGTCTGAAACACGTGCGCTTGTAGACTGGCGCATGAATGGTACTTCACTTCATGTACAGTAATATATATAATACATAGCGACACGTACTGACGCCGACTGAGCAGGCCGTAATAAGGCCGAGAACACCAGCGGCCTGAACCTATGCATTTGCGTAGTAGTACTACATTCTAAGCTTTGTTCATTTTGTAATAGGCTATAGAAAGAACTATAACACTAACAAGAGAACTACCACATTTCTGTTTAAGGATATGCGTTGTGAAATTTTTTTAATATCAAGTATTACTGTTGATAGATTCGACGTGAAAGGTATGAAACGATCTAGACAAATAATAGCTGACTTCGGTGTACACATTGACTGCAAATAGCCGGTCACACAAAAGTACATCATACAGGTGACTCAACGTTAAAAAGCTGTTATTCTAAAATGACTGAAAAAACAATTGGCCACTGCGATTTCAGAGTATGGAGTCAGACCTTCCCGAGTGCGCGCCACGCCAGGTGTGCAATCGCATAGATGTCTACTCAACCCCGTGGGTCGAACGACAGTGTCGCTGCCCATCCGGCCCGGGTATCAACAAACAGCAGGCTTGCCCTCAAACGGTGGACGCCGAGGACGGCCACTCACTAGTGGATCGGACCCGGTTATTTAAAACTTGCGAGCCTATTCGTACGCTGCCGATGTGCAGATACTTCCGTGACTTCACGTGGACGATTGAACAGATGGGAACAGCATCGGCTTCCTCATCATCATCAACAACAGCAGCATCCTCTATGGCAGGTGCGAATGGGGCTGCAACGAGTAGAGGGGACAGCGGCAGTAGCAGCGGTGTGGGTCGCCAGACGGTGCATTGCGTTTGTCCCAGAAACTCCGTGGCGTATATTGCGCGTCATGAGGCTATCCAAGCCGCGGATGGAACTGTGCAAGGCTTCAAGTACTCGTTTGCGTGCTCTCCACAGAGCGTAAGTGTCTGCCTATTGAAAATTAGTTCTTTTGCGTTCACTGCATTTGTTTCTTGGGATATAGGATGATTAAATGATACCAAATTACATATGCTCTAAAACAGCGCTATGATACCATTAACGTTTTCAAATGTTTTATTTATTCGTCGTAAAATTACAGAGGCAGGCGTGTGCGCCGTCAGAGCCTTGTCGTTTGTTTACGGTAAAGAGACGCCGGTTCGTCGATGAGGTGAACACCAATACACTTTGCGAATGTGGCTCTAAGCGCCGTTGTCCATCGCATCACACGGACGAGTCCATAAGTCCGGGGTCGTTCTTCAAAGAAGACCATGTCAAGGTGTTCACAGGATTCTGCCAGCCAGTTCCCAAAGAATCAGTTCCTTTAACAGGATCAGCCCCAATACAATTGGCATCATCGTTCAGTCCACAAACTGCTATGCCTCTAACAGCAGCCCTCATGGCAGACGTGAACGTAACTTCAGCACCCTTTGAACATTTTGCCGCTACTACAATAAATAGCAATTCTACAAGTGCCAGTAGGAGTGTGACTGAGCTGACCCCTCTTCAATACATGACCCCGGACGGAAGCCACGGAAACAATAGCAGCAACGGCGGTAACAGCACCAACGATACAACCAGCAGTGGCAGCAAGGGCAGCTCGAGTAGTTCTTAGACCTTTAGAGACATTGATTGATTTTGTCCTGAAGCCGTAAAAAATGAATTACGACGAGGTGAACTAATAGAAGTCCGGCTATTGTGAAGTGCACCATCGAACTTGTCTGAGTCTCTAATGCCAATATGCTATGTGAACTTGATCGATGTACCACGCGCCGGTCGTCGAGTTCTCGCGGTCAGGACGTCGAAAGAAGCAATGCTTCGTGTTACTCCACGGTGGGCTAATTACACAACAAGTGAAACAGTCTAGGCATAACTAGTTCGAGGTGAACACATGGTACCTCTGCTCCTATGAGCTCCCATCAATAGATTTCCACTCATTGATTGCTAACATTGTAGCCCCATCAGCGTAACCATCAGAAACGTCAACTACCCTCATCGATCCTGTCCTATTTTCCTAAAGTGCATATATACATGCACATTTACTGTGCACTGTGCTTTGCTGTCAATTCTACGGTCCGTGATATTGACAGTATGCGCTTACGGCAATTGGGGCTCAACAAGTCGGCTCGGTGATACCAGGTATCGTTGTTAAACACAAAAGGCAGCAAGAGTGAAAGAATTACCGTCGTCGTTAACAGAAACGACGACAACAACAACAACAACATCTTCCTCCAGTAGAAGCATTGCGGATGGACTGATTCGTTTACCGAGTCGGGCGCGTATCAGACTATCGGCACAGACAGACAGTCAGACAGACAGACCGACAGGCAGGCGGGCAGGCAGGCAGGCAGGCAGGCAGGCAGGCAGGCAGGCAGGCAACAACGACAACACATGGTCTCATAGTGAACTTCGTTTAACTTCATTAGTTGTTGGCTCTACGCTCAGTGGTATGAGGGCTAGACGAACATTGAGGGTCACGGCCGCTTAACGCTTCTGGAGGTCATCTTTACGATAAGGTCACCCGGTCCCGTCACGTCGTCCCCTCCGCCCGCCTTCATACGGCATCGTCACTGCCGAAGCAGTGGCAGAGGCCATACGTCGTGGGGCCGCAGAGAGAGAGAGAGGAACCAACGAGCCAACTAGGCCTAGAGGCAGGCAAGCAGCCCGTATCCTGTCGATCTAACGTCTGACGAAGTTTGGCTTCGCAGACGCAAACGCACACGAGGGACACACATACATATACTATTGCGTATACGGACTAAAATACACACAGTTTTCTACGAACACGACAGACGAAGATAAATGCTATGAAAGTGGGACGCATTAGTTCATTCTCGGTAGTAAAACGCAGAAAAAAAATGGTGGTGAAAAGAGACTGAGCTGGTGAGGGAGGGAAGTGAGAGGGACGAGTCGAGTCAAATAATGAATATATGGGTGCACAAGGAAACGAAGAATAAAGGAGGGAATTAGTTCGTATGACACGCAGAGAAAAGTGGACCAAGAAAACAATATAACGAAAGAAGAAGCATCGAGTGGCAATAAAAATAAAAATTATTTTTGATTTTATTATTATTATCATCCATCAGACCCCTATGCACCATTTCGTTGGGTCTTTGAGAGTAATTTTTCCGGAATTTGAAGCTAATGAAGCCGTATCATCGTCATCAGCAACCCATAATGTACAAACAACATGTTGCTGGGTGACCCCGCAACCACTATTATTACTATCGGGCCGACGCCCAAATTTCATCGTTGGTTTATCCTGTAGTTCAGCATAACAACCCTATTTTCCTGTTTCTACAGTAGCTAAGGTCAATAACTGCTATTTGATTACTACAGTCGGATAATAATCGCGTAACATCAAGATTTTTACTAGTAGCAATTACCTGTACCGCAACATGTGTCTGTTCATGTTTATGATCACACTAATTATGGCTGTGTTTAGGTCGTATTTTTGTCAGTGTAGTATACAGAAAAGCTGTAGTGGCCGTCATTAAGGACACCGAAACATCAGGTTCGGGTTTGACTAGATCTAGTAGACAGAACAAGATGGCGTGGATCGGTCAACTGCACAAAATACGATGATGAAGCAGAGATAAATGTCGCTATGTCTACTCCAAATATAGCATTTGGAATAATGAAGCATTTCGCGCAATCGTCTAGCCCCGAATAGAGAGCATTACCATGAACCCCACAGAATATGGTAAAAGGAGAAAACTTGGAAAAGAACTTCCCAATATTTTCTCGATAGCTCAAAGTAAACAATAACTAATTTGTTTTTTGTTAAACTGGCAGACCAAAGAAACGAATAATTGTCCCTTCCCCCCTCAAACTTGACAGAAGAATCGAGGCTCCGGTGCGCGATGACGGCCACTTCGCAGCATCAACGTTAGCGATGACACATCTGCACAACAAAGAATTCGCGTTCGCGGAGAATTTTATCAGATGTTAGATGGATTAATAGTATGATTAAACGGGATTCTAATAGGTTTATGGGATTCCTAAGTTCTATTTTTTTTTTTTTTTTTTTTTTTTTTTTGTTTACACATTGCACTTAGACCCTGTACAACTGTATGTTCTCGTTAGACGAGTACGAAGGCTCGATAGATTTAAAAATAACGATAATGGTATGATGACATCATCGTTACATTAAATGGCGCAAATACGTTCTGTCTGTTAATTTATCGCAAAATCACAATAGATAAAAAAACTATGATCTTAAAGATCTCAGAACGCCGTTACTCCAACGATACTAGCAGCTACAGAAAACGGCAGGCTCAAACGTTCTTCAATCGATAATAAAGCATATTCAGCAACAGTAATGACATTGGTAACCCATACGAAGATTTGGATTGAGCAATAAGCACTACTAAGAAATGGCTACTCTATTAATAGTCTATAAAAAATGGGCCTTTAACGCTTCCTTGCAACACGTGTATGAGCTCGAATAGACAAGCGAAACATTTGTTACTTCTGCTTGGACGAATTCATAGAACAGACAGGCTTAATAGACAGGAGGAGTGTCGTTGGTTTTATCTAAATAATTTTTTGTACCACCCTTCATTGTAAAATGCCGATAGTTGTTGCGACAATGACTTCAGAGTACTATAATAATAATAATAATAATAAAAAATGGAGATGATATATCTATAAATACATATCTATATTTATAAAGCATAGTAATACTATTAAATAATAACCTATTTATTAATAAATGAAGGAGAAAAGCTGATAGGGGGCGCTTGGAAGTGATTAATGATAGAAAATCTACGGAAAAACATTAGGCAGTGTATGGCATACTTACTGGACGACTAAAAAAGGAGAAACTAAAATGAGACTTACGTCCGGTACTGCCATTAAGTACTGCGTCGGACGGAACCAACTACAAACTGCTACTGATACCACTAGTGTTACTAGCGGCGCTAGTGTACTGTCGAAAAACAAACCGCTCACTGAAGTACCACATGGATGATTCATGAATCAGGGGATATTTTCTAACGTGTAGAAAAAGCTTAATTATTCCTAATTTATTATTGAGTATCATGATTTTTTTCAAAAGTGAAAGTGTAGTGTTGTTGTTACTGTTAATGGTCGAAAGTTCGGCCATTTTCGGAGCTTCAAGTATAAAGCACGCCACGTTTGTCGAACATGTAGACCCACTTGACAAAAACAAGTCCTACCATTTCCGTTAGCACTCTTAATCACTTCGCAAGCTCCATCAGCAATAATAATCTATGAAACGACATGTGCGCACTGAATAAACGCAAACAAAACAAGGACGCTATAAGAAGAAGCTTGTAGGAAGATAGACACAGTGAACGCTAATATATTACAATCGATGCTCAAGCGATGCTTCATTTTTTCGGGCCTGAGAAAAGCGAGCTAAAATCACGTAAGCTTATATTCGTGTAAATATAAAAAAATAAGTGACGTTTTTGGTGTATACGCATTTTAACTAAGCCTGGCAAAAAAATACGTTTCCGCCAATCGAAAAGGTAGCCCGCGTGCTGTTTTCAAAATTGTCAAATTTAACGTTAAGATGTGTACATGAATCAAACTGTTGCAACATCAGGACGGAACCCTTGTAAGCAAGCGCGTTATGTACAGAGAGATCACTATTATAGAACTGATTATTATTGTACAGTGTATATAAAAAAAAAAAACAGGTTTGAAGGAAAGTACAAAAATCTAAAAGGTTAGACACATCACAGAGAAGAAGAAATATTGAAGAATAACCGACAGGTTAAGCGGAAGGATGAACATATGATGACGGCAAGGAAGATCTAAACAACGTTGAATGTTAGTGGAAACAAGAAGGTCATGAAGTTTCTGTACGATAGTAAAAAGTCTGGATGCCTAACAGAGGGTCTTCCAAACAGAAAAACAAAAATTAATAAAAAGTAGCAAAAAGATTATAGAAAATACTTTTGGTGTCTTCTATGTAAGCTATTGCATACACGCTCGTATTGAAATTAGATCCCAAAGTCTCTTTATTTTCTAAAGAGCGCTCCAAGTTTCAAGCTTGCTTTTGTACAATTGTATATGCCCGTATTACTTCTAGGCTGGTTTTTAAAGATTTTTTTTTTCATTTTCATTCTTTGTGGTATAATCAACGTCCTGAAAACATAGTATTTCGTTAAATTAGAACGGTTCACGTTTAATATATATGTAATTTGTAAACTATATAAAATTGTACATATCCGGCGAATTTACCTAGCTGTATCACTAATGCAGTTTAACCTAGTTGTACAAAGGCTTTATATATAATAGATAAAGCACGTATTGTTTTAACAAAAAAAAACTTAGAAAAAAACGACAAAGACTCTAGGCGGTAGGTATTTCTTGTAAGGAGTTTAACTATAATTGCTATATTACTACGATCGCGAAGTTTACTTTAATGAATTCACATATATTTTATGGAAAAGTATTATATATTTTTAATTCGATCGGCTTGTGGTACTCTAACAATCCTTAATGCTTGCTCACTTCGTGAATTTCTTACTTGTATGCGCAAACATTTGTTAGCAATACCACCTAGTTTTTATAATTCTCTTTGTTAACCGTTGAGTACCAAGGGGCTTAAAAGATCGGAAGATCGGCTTGACAACAATTTGTTCGCTTCTAACATTATTACATTGCATTAAACGGCTGATTTTTATCACAAAACAAATGTCTCTAATTCGAAGTTCGAATCCAAGATTATCTTGTAAGTCTAGAACCTAAATATGCTGTGTGTTATACGCAATATAACGACTTTTAAATATGTAAACTTACCATAAACTAGAATTTTTTTCCGTTTAAAATATAATAGAAAAAAATTAGTTGAAATTATTTTTAAAGGGCACACTTGGGAACAGCTATGGGCATTTTGACCCGAGACTCTTCTGTACGTATGGATTGTAGCCAGTAAAACATGTTCTCGGTGAGCTCGCAAAAATCAAGCTAAAGCGAAGACTTCGAAAAGAACTTTAGAGAAACTCAAAAATACTGGCGCCCTCTCATAATGAAGTAATTTCGATGGATGGACGAAAAGGTGTATGAAATCAACAGACTATGAGAAAAAATAGCGACACCTACGAAATCGAATACTGTTTTAACCGATCTGAGGGTGCGCTTGGATAATCTTACAAACCCTCAATTTTTATCAAAGCTCTTGCTTTTTTGGGGCAGCGTTACTAGTAGGGAAGTACTGCACGAAAGATATGACGGTATAACAAGATACGATGCATACCATCAGATAAATCAAACAGAGCGCAAATAGCGGAATTAAACATGCCGCGCTAATCAAAAGAAACCAAAATAGCAAATTTTCTACAAAGCCTACATATCTGGACACAAACAGCTGATCGTGGCCGGGAAAAGGCCAAAGCTAGATTATCAGTTGAAGTTAAAGAATATCGAAAAGATTGCCGCTCGCAACAAAATTCATATATACGCGGAACACTACTAGCGTGTGAATAAATATTGCCAAAACACTGATTTTTATAATAAAATATGGTGTTAATGTGGCAAATTGCGAGCACCAGGACAAACGACCATAGAAGGAGAGGAAGACAGCAGAGGACTCACTAAGAGAAAATAAGGACGTAAGCGTAAAGATGGCATACGAAGAAGAGGCATAAAGCGCGAAAAAAAAGCATCAATATTTATTAGCCCTTGAGGAACATTGCAAACAATAGTTACTAGTAACAGGAAAACACACAAATCATCATAGATCTGATTAAAGAGACTGGTGAGGTCAAAATAAAAGCGGATCAGATGAATACAAAAATAGTCAATAACGGTGTAAACCGTACACTAAGACAGAAACGGTTTTTTAAAAGTAACGATAATATCGTCAGCATAATATCTATGTTGAGGGCCTACTAATCGGTTTGCCTACGAAAGTGAGAAGAATCGAAAAGTAAACATGACCTTTACGACAGCCCAAGAACTCCCCTAAAATGATTGACCAACAAGATTATTGTGCAAGGATCCATAATATACAACGATGGACCATCAAAAAACGTAAATATCAATAAATGAGAGGCACATGTGTTAAAGCGGAGCAAACAACTAAGCAACGTATAGACGTCGAGGAAATAGGTCGGCTTTAGGGGACCAATACAGCCTGCTAAACAAAGTCTGATATACTTCCGCCTGAATTAGATATGGCACAACGGAAACAGAAACTGATCAAATAAATAAAGCAAGCAATAAAATAGCAGACTGATATAGTTCGATATAAGGTAAGCTAGAATCAAATCATGTGTTACAAGAAAGGCAAACGATCCCGAAGCTGAAAAAATATATAAAGGCTTAGTGCACTGATTAATTATACGGGCAAACTGAAAAGAAAAAATCATCAAACAATAAATAACAAATTTTAAAATGTAGTATTTATAATGTACAGCTTCTCATTTATAATCATATAGGATAGCGGGGCATATTGGATGAAGATTTACAGCGTTCTTTTCAACATGTCTTCCTAAAGTATTTGAGGGAAAAAGTCAAGTACAACATTCCTATAAGATAGAGGAAATTGCAGAAAGGCAAAATAGAGGTTGTAAGTAAACATAAAAGAAATGTGAATACAATATCCGGAGGCATCAATGTTTACTCAGCCATTAAGGCAATAAATTCATATCTACAAAGGATAAATGTTTAATGACTGTCCAGATAACTCCAACTTTCTACAGGTAACGTACAGGTAGCTGTTTATGTATCAACCAATCAATAAGAAATTTAACAGTGAAAAGTTCATAATGACCTCCCTGATCACTTCTTTATCACAGTCGGGCTGAAGATTGCCTCAGATCTGGGGGGGGGGGGGGGGGGGAAGGTAAAGCATATTAGACAAAATCATTCAACCGCGATAAATGAATGCGATAGGAGCAAAAACAGCAAATGAATGAATAAAAATGACTACAGGTGGAACGTAAAAAATTGCTCACGGGTATGAACAATGCAACAGGTCATAGATAAAAGCAACAGGACTGAAAACCCAAACTCACACTCAGAATGGCCTCGTGATAAAAATCTAAGAAATAAAGGCGAGTAAACCTAAACACTGAAATGTAATAATAGACGATGTGGACTATCTTACAAAAAATGATAGTGATGGACAAACTTGACATCCGAGGCGAAAGTTACCAAACGAAAGGTTGGTATTCATACCAAAGGTTATTAATACATTGTCTTTCAAATTAACCACCGTCGAGAGAACTTCGATAGTGATCGATCTTCAAATAAGACAAAAAAACGTCACTCGCTGAAATCCTCATAGCACCAAATCACTGACGACTAAAAAAAATTGACACTACCGTATTGATGTCCATTAGAAATGAGAAAAATAATTAACATGATGCAATATAGATCTTTCTGAGGAGATAATAAACGACATGTGGCACACAGAAATCTATTACACGCTGTGGAAAGCTGCTAATCTTGCTCTTTTTTCTAAACCAAAGAAGTAAAAATTCCGCCGGTTGAGATATGGGCAAAGTTGTCTATTGAACAAATGATCAAAGCGACAAAAAATACTTCGATCGAGAATAAAAACAGAAGACTTATTGTGTGAAAATGTCATTTCATGACTTACACTATCGAAAAGGTAAAATGGAATCGACAAAATCTATAAATGAAAAAGTAGATAGAAGGAAGGCGTTAATAACTTTCAATATTTTTAATGCCTTCAATGCCATCCCTTGGTAAAGCATTCTAGGTAGTCTAGAAGAAACAAGGTGTTCGCTCATCTACCTAGGTTGTTGTTATTATTATACAACTATTTTAAAATTAGACGGTGCATGACAGAATGGTACCGTACTTGACCCCATGTTGCGGGAAATGAAGCCTAATAATATACTGAACTGAAATAGTAAAGTAAAGTGCAGATGATCTAGCGGCAGTCAATACGGTAAGAGACGGTGAAACTGAAAGTTAAACAGATATGATAAAAATTTGGTAAACGAACATGGGCCTTAAACTATTTTCTGAGAAGACGGAATTGGTACTGCTGGAAGAATAACAGTAGTAATACAAAAACCTGCACTTTCAAGAATGTCATCACTATAAAATAATATATTTGAGAATTATCATGGGCGATTTACTCTCGGCAAAACTCCGCATTAGCTATGCATTAGCAACTAAAGTAGGAAAAGCACTTGACCACATGGAGAAAATACCGTCTAGAACGGATCGTCTTGATACGAAGCCAAGAAAAGGGTAAACAACATTTGCTAACTCCGTCGCCCTATATGACGAACCAGTATCGAAAGCGACCATTAAGACACTCAAGACTCAAGAAATACCAGTGACAAACAGCAATAAGCGCAACTAAAAGGTTCAAATAGTCTTATATAAGGCAGCGACTTCTATTGCCAGGTTAATACTTCAAGGTATACAGAGTGAAGCAACAACGACGAGACAGAAACACAAAAAGGCTGTTGCTGTGCATAAGGCTACATTCAACAAGTAGCAAGAAACCCGGTTCAACTCCAAATACAAAACACTACAAATGCGCTGAGTAAAGCTTTCATCAAAGACATGATCATGGTAAAGTGACTATTTTCTTGATCCAAATGTTGAACGGACGCGGCTCTTTCAGGCTGTACCAGCACAAAATGGGATTTAGAGGAACAATGGATGAGCTGACCCGTAAGACGGAGAGTATACCGGACCCATACAAATAATATAAACAAATGCGATGCTTGAAAGCTATGAAAACATGAGAACCACGGAAGTGTATGTAACCCGTAACTTAAAAATAAAAACATCGGTAAATACACAGTAAATGAGCCAGATATTGGTGTAAAAATATTCGAAATTCCTTTTTATCTCTTTGTTTGATTAAATGTCTAGGCGTATTACCGGTCGTCTAGGTAATTGGACGATGTCTAACTTTAAGTTTTTTTCTTTGCGAACGAATTTGAAGTTGAGCAACTTTTGAACCACGCGCCATTAGCAGATGGAATTCATCAGTCAAAAATCACTAGCCTTTTAGAAATTTGAGCAAAAATTAGTCGAAATTCTTCTAAGGGAAATTAATTCAGAAAGGAAAAATCTTTTGTATTGAAACTACTTAATGATTAATTTTTTGCGCTTTGCAGACCACAGCACTGCGGAAATTAGGTGAAAGTTGGTGAAAACATTGCATAAAAAGGTCTCAAGCGAAAGCACGGTATGCGAATGGCGCAAATATTTGAAGAACGAAGATTGGAGTATTGAATACCAGCGAAAAGGTGATTAGAGGTCAGAATGCGGAAGAACGCATTGCCGCAACAGGAAAAGGCTTTCCACGTTCAAGGTTTCTGCCAAAGTCTTTGTAAATACACTTCTCCATGTATGCTTCTATGCAGAACTATGAAGGAGCCTCCCGGGTTCCAACTAAACTAAATCGATAGCGCAAAAAACATTCAATTAGCACTAGCGACATCCAGAAAATGTAATAATCCTGAAATTTTATTAATGATTCTCTGAAATAGCTTATGGTTATCGGCCTTGATAACATTGGCATAGAAGTGCAGCTCATCAGTGCAGCATAATTTGAAATGGTTATTTCATGTCCAGGACAAAGATACTGTAAAACAATGGCCCTAGTTCTGAAGTCCATAAATTTTAGTAAAATACAAACGAGCAAATCTGCAGCAAAAGCCATAATATTTCACTACACCCATAATATTTTCATAATATTGATTCATTTATTTTCAAATACCTAGAAACATCGTCGAAAGAAGTCTCCTAAAAATGATTCATTCCATTGACGATTTAGCTTCAAGAAACGGGAGTTGTCAGCCTTCAGCTAGAAGCCTCTCCTAAAAACTTACGTTACCAGTGCCAGCCTGAAATATCCTGGTATTTGCGCGCTTCGGTTAAATCATAAATATAGCGGTTTTGCTAGACCATCCGATAGTCTTTAAAAATTAGTACTGCGATGCCAACAAAAGCACAATTCCTTTTTGTTCAAAGCTGGCTATACGTTTAAGATCAAGTTAAATACACAGGTACTGGGCGCCGATACAAGAAAATTACTAAGCGAAATTTAAAAAATTCACATTGGTTGTGTTTTTCCGCCTTAGTATGCATTGTACTCTCGTCAAATAGTGCCGGCAATTTCCTATCATGCCATTGTACCTGTTAGGACGCGCTCATAAACTGAATCATCACTGGCACTGTTAAAACTGGTGGAGGAAACTTGGGGCGACTATCTTATAATGCCTCAATTTGAACAAGACCTACTTAGACAAATGGAAATGGTGCCAGATATAGTTGATTATCGTCTAAGACTAGACCCATCCTGGTTTAACCTATTTAAGCTAATCATATTTACGCATATGTGTTCAGAATAGGCATGGATTGATTGCGGAAATCAGCGTAGAGCGTTAGGGTTGAACTTCCTCTTACGCCTATTTGTTTTGAAAACGGTTCTCGAAAGGGAGGTGTAGTTGTAATTCGATCGATCAAGTCAAAACAACCGATGTATTTGCTTACCTACAAACGTAAAGTGATAAAAGAAGACGACAGTGTGACAATTCGACCAAAAGGCAGCGCCGAAACGAAAAGTAGGTATGTCGGTGGGGTGGGTACCATTTTGAATTGTACAGCGTCGGCAGTAATTCAGTATCCGCCCCCTCGCCAAATCAAAGCCCCAAGGGTAGCAATAGCGACTTCTACATAGTGTAGTACTATAGTAAAGGTATTTGTGGATCGTTAGAAATGACCTTTCGAGGGAATCGAACAGAGCGCATGTGGACAACGATCTGTTGACGAGGCGCCAGCAAACCTATGAGTTGAAGCCTGTTTTTCCCATCCATAACATGCTAATGTACTCAAATTGAACCAGTAATTCTTTGTGTGTACATAAAGTCGGCATTTGCATATTGCGCGAGCACTAAGAAAGATGTATGACCTTTGTCTGCCTCTTCGAACAGCTGATGCAGATTCATATGAAATCAGTGACCGCGATACTGACATTTTGAATCAGCGGCGCTAGTGTCGGCGGTGCAAAGCGATGTTTAGCTGCTGTTACCGCTATATTCAAATTCGACGAAGACTAGCGGCGATAACGCTCTGCACCGTTCCTATATTTGGCTCTAGTTTCTTTCCCACAGAAATAAATGCGCACTTTAGGATATATCGATTGCTCAACTCTTAAACTGAAGATCTCAGATTGCTCGAGAGGACAGACATCTTATAGATCATTCCGCATGTTACAGTTAGCTCGATGGGTATTATTCGTGTAAATGCTGACGCTGAAAGGCAAAAACAGAGGGAGAGTTTGACATGGATGCCAAAGCAAAAATAGCAATTTCTACGTCATCCGCATAGTTTTCCGTGTATTTGTATTGGTAGGAAACAGGTTTTTCATACTGAACGAATCGGCTCAATTTCAAAATCCAGGTACCGGACAAAATGTTCCGTGTGAGCGACCCATATATTCGATACATGTTCATTTTGAGTCTTAAACACCTACGTTGATCCCACATTCAATGTGAGATTAACGGATTTTTCAAAATATAAATGGTAATTGAGTTGAAACTGAATTTCAATTATGTTCCGCTTATTATCTAAAACTCATGCCTTCAAATCAAGTCTACACTTTTGATGTGGATGCAAATTCCATATGCCCAGTACTATAGAGGGAATTTATCTATCTGGGTACTATTAGAACGTCATGACTGACTACGCATAGAGAATGGCTGGTTCTTATAGGCTGTTTTTAATTTGGTGTATTTTAGTGCTATTTTTTTTTTAACTAGCGTGCGAGTTGCATGAAATGAAATATTGCTATATATCATTCTTTTACCTTTGGTTGGACGGCTACATAGGCCCCTTTAAAAGATGCCTTTTTTTAGCGATACGTATTTATGTTCGAGCTCGTACAATCCAGCAGAATAATAGCGGCCACCTGCCGTGTTCCCACTACTTCAGCCATCACCGAGGGCTTTGATAATATGTATTCATAAGTCAGCTTCGTTTAGTGGAATAATTGTGTCGATTAATTTTCCTTCGTGTTTTCGAGGCAACAATAAACAACAACGGGGTAGAGATCCACGACCCATCATCCTAACACGGTAAAGTGACTACAGTGACTGGATTCGCTGTTGGTACCACCGCTGTTCTTTCCGGGTCCGCGCGGCAATAGATCTGATCGGTTAGTACTAGTCGGCGACGACTATCTGATTACTCTGTTTGATTCCTGGCTCGTTTCAACGGGTGACGTCGTTTGTGCGGTCAATCGGCCCAGCGCCACGGCAAATTATATTTACTTCATGTGTGGCAAACGTAATACCACTACTTATCATCACGATCTTCATTACGTTCGTGACATTTGCAGAATTCCTTCACTTCTTTACGATAAGAAGAGTTCACGGATAAAAATCTGCTGGACTGCATCAAAAACGAGGTTTTCAAGCAAGCTTTAATCTGTTTATTCAGTAGACCAGCTACGTCAAGCTATCGGTTCTATTTTCAGCTTCAACAAGCTCCGGGCAACAGGACACTACATACCAGCGTCGGTGAACATCGATATATTGGCATTAATGAATTGACGATGCGTAAGAAGACAACGATTTTTACGGTTTTTCATAATTGAAGTTGATTGATACAAAACATTGAGCTGCTCCACACGGCGGGTTTCGCTTTTATGGGCCCGCCAGTAGGGGCTTATGTGCTCATGGCATATACAAGAACCGCTGTTCCTTGCATAATTCTAGCAAAGATTCTATTATATCTATATCTATTTGCAAACTGACGAAGCCGCTTTTCCTAATAAGAGAGAAAAAAAAAAAGCAGATTTTACTCAGTCTTACGATAACATGTTATTCCACAAAATCTTCGTTTCGTCTGACCAGATAACAGCCTTTGTTTTGCGTCGTTTCCGCTGCGATATAACACGAACGCGTTATGGACATATTGACTCTGTGCTATACTTCTATCTCGTTTCTATGACGATTTGACTTGGGAGATATACAGTAAATTCAGCCATGATGCCATGTGTGAGGTACTACGTTGAACGTGCAGATGGCTATTTACGGCATATAACCATAATAGAAAGAGGTAAGCGTAATAACTAAGTGCACATAAGAAAGAAAGAAGCCAGGTTTAAAAATCCGAAACCAGAATACAACTATCCCGTCCGTGCACCTATCTAACTTGCTCCACCAGGCTGCATGCAATACCTCGAAAATGTGGATAGCAGAGCTTGATTATTAAGAATCTCAGCCATTTTTGAATATTTTCCAGATATATATCGTTAGGGAAAATATTCAATAGACATATAGAATATTTTCCTTAATAATGAGAGGAAACAAATGGTTATCAAGCCTTATTTCTCATGCAATATTTGCTATTTAAGTATAACTCTAATCATACAAAAAATTGTCGTGCCCAAGTTTGGCGCTAATTAGATTGGGGAAATCGTCCAGATAATGTTTGCATCTAGATAATAGACTCTTTAAAAGGACGCGTTCTGTAGAAGGATATGGCCGATTCTAGTTTGGCTTTTCTGGCCCTTTGTGCGGTACAGAAATTCTGGGTATCATCTAAATGTATAGTGTGTTTGGTGTAGCACGGTTTATCTAATGTGGAAAAATCGAGCTTGTCCTATCAACTTATCTTAATATCGCATAAGAACATGCGCTTGTCAACGCTCTCATCAGAATACTAATCCGAATATTAATAAGAGTGAGCCTCAAATTGGCTCAGTCTTCGAATTAAACAGCAACGTCAGGCCCAATTTGCTTGCCCGAATGGACTAGTACAGTACATAGACACATCAAAATTTTCAAATAGTACCCCAGGCTCGATAAGACGACATAGGCACGTATGCATTTAAGTATTCCATTCGCTGAAATACAATGCAACAACTTCAATGTGAAATTCACACGCTACGCTACAGTGGTTAGTAAACACGCTATGAATCGAGCTTGCCTAGCCTCGATCGTCCATCGTATTGCCTAATTTGTTTCCTAAACCTTGGGAGTCCTATACGAAACGAAGTATTTTATCGAGGAGACCTCTAAAGTTGGCTTCAATGACCAAATATGCACTCAGTTAATTGCTCATGAGCCCGTGGAGGGGAAGTGGCCGAGATTCACTCGTTAGGTGACGTCCATTCATCCCTGAGCTTTCCCTCTGAGCCGATAAATGGCGCCGTTTGGCCAATAAGATGGGCCACCACAAGTCTCGATATATCTTCTCTGTAGTTTTTGTTCCTGTCTTTCTTTCTGGTCGATTCTATGTTTGTGTGTGTGAATATTTTTGTACGTAAAAACTGAGGCTGATTACCGATCTCTACTAGCAGACTCGGATATATCAGGAAAATTACGAGTCGAAACTTCTGCTTCCAGCAGCCTCGCTCGGCCAGAGGTACAGAATGCACATAGATCAGCCATTACATAATTACAAAAAGGAAACAGGCTTTGGGGTCTTGCTCCTGCCTCTATCCAATGATAGAACTAAGCCTTACACATAGGGCATCCAGTCAATGTATACACAATGTGAAAGATTAAAACTCTGCTTTTGCACGGTTAACGTTATTACTATTCTGACCGATACACTGCCTCGGTGGGCTGTTGACTCACAAACGTCACGAAACATTTCATTGTGTGCTGTGGCGCATAGGTGCTAAATTATAGCGTTTCAATCTTTCAGTATAATCGGTCTTCTGCCGTTGACGATAGTAACCCACAACAGAATCAATTAGCGCCCGATATGGGGAACGGGCTCGGTATTCCACAGGATCTAGTTGTCCAATTCATCTATTTATAAGATTATCATCAAGATATGATGTTAACTTACAATCACAAATGGAGTGGACGTGCTACGTGTTCTTGCAGGTAATATTTGTCATCTCAACCAAAGTCCCTGTGAATGCTCGAGGTTACTGTCAGTATGCCTTCATTAATGTCTTATATTATATTTAAGTTTATTTACCTATAAGTAGAGCGTTCAGTCTATACACTTTGTAACAACAGCATAAAAAGATACTATCAAAAATAAACAATGTTGATTGACATCCTTCATGTATGTATATAGTAGTTAGAAGGCATTTCCGGGTAGTCATGCACCTAATCAGAGATTAGCCATTCTATCTTACGACTGGGTCCCAGTACGAAACGAAGTGTGTTCATGCCCAGGTTCGACACATATCTCTACGAATGCGTTACCCGCTAAACTGTCACGGGAACTTGTTTACAATTGTCGTAGTTCACACGGGCTCTAATAGAACGCAATAAGCTTTGAACCCAATCAACCACATTTTTGCTAGTGACATGCGATTTGACCATACGTATCACCTTAACTGGTACTTTCAGGTCCAGAATATCGAACCTTTATTACCCGCGATTCATTACTCAACATATTGATTCAACCCGTTTCAGCTATGTTCATCATTTCTGACATAAGAAATGATGCTATCGGCGACTTCGTTCCGACGGCCTACACGGTTCCTTCGGCATCAGTTCAAATAAAAGATTCACTTTGTTATTCTGTGTTATACTTGGCATTGATTTTATGACGGCCTAAAAAACCCGATCTGTAGTAGAGCTATTGATATATCCGTGAACAGAGTTGCTCTCGATAAGAGAGGAATACAGAGACAAAAGGCAAACTATGTCCTAAGATCGACCTGTCACAAAGCAACTCAAACAGTGTTTTTTTTAAAATTCGTCTTCGTTAACATAGTAGCGCTAGAACAAAGTGCTACTATGTTGATGTACTAAAAGTCTTACTTTATTTGCAATATTTTTTGGGTACTTCAAACTGTAAGCTGTATCTGTGAAGTTACTCATTTTGTTATTAAAAATTGTTTTGTTCATAATAAAGTCTGAAAACAGTAATTCATGACAAAAATTGAGTTATTGACAGAGGTTTTACTTAACTTGCTCAAGTAACTTTCGGAGTTAAAAAATTCAGTAATTTTCTAATAATTCCGGGACTAGGTTTCAGGGCGTTGCGGTACGCTTAAGTATTTTGGGACGAGGCCAAGTGCCAGTAATCATCAGCTTTCGTCACTTATTCTCAGTTTATTATCAGTGGATAGGGATAGACAGGCTAAAAGTTGCCGTTGCGCTCAACGTTGCCTTCAGTCTATGTCAGTTCTTCAGTCAGAATGCTAAGTTACAAAGCGTTCGAACCTTTGCCCTAGGTAATCCTGACCCTCCAAATCTTAAGCTTAAGAGTAAGCTGCTTCTAGCAATAATCTGTAATCAACGTTGAAGGATCTCTGTAAACTAACAAGCAATAAAAGTGAGAAACTCTATTTCTAAAGGTATACCTTTTGCACACAGATTATAGTATAAAATGGTGCGTAAGAAATACAGTTGTTTTTTATCTAATACGCATCGCTAGAACTTCTAATACTTTAGGAAGCTTTTAGTAAAGGAATTTGTAAATTAAGAATTTGTTCTATAGCTGTGCAAGCCTGTACAACTGTTTTATGCGAGAGCATCGTTTTATGAGATTTTCTGTACAATGACAAATACAGAACTAAGGTAAATGGTCAAACGTAGTTTACCCTCTTAATTTTCTTTTAAATTGTTAAAGATTCTACAGATCTTTCATGTGTAGTAACAAGTTAGTTTGCAACAAGTTAGATATGAAATTTTATTATCTCATTCAATTACCAGAAGATTACCCATATTTAGACATTTTTAAAGCGGCGGACCTACTTCAGAAAGAAAAACGATGGGTATTCATTGGTGCTATTTTCGTTAATCCTATTGACTGGGAAAAAAATTCCACGTTCCCATATCTATACAAACCTTTGTAGATTCTATAAGACTTCTTGACCCTCTTGATTGACTTGATTTTTTTCTCGCCCTCCCTGCCATTAGATATTCATCTTTCCAATCAAGCAGTTGCAAACCAATGGAATAAACCTGAAAAAAATTCAAGTGCATTTATGGTGTCTTACGCAACGGCAACTGGACTCCTGAATATGTACCACATCGAGTCTATATCTGAGATACGGTCGGTTTATGTTAAGCTTCGCGTAAGGTAGTGGCAACGATGGTAACCTTAACAACAAAACACGGATAGTGGCCGTTGCAGCAAACAACACGTCCCGCGCGTCTTTTTTGTTCGTAAGAGGCACAGGCACCATAGGCCCTTATCTCACTGATCCAACAGGCCGGATAGCGTACAACGGATGAAAGCAAACATGGCAAATAGTATAGGGGGCTAACACCCAAAAATATAAGCCTGTCTTTAATAGGTTCCGACAGGCAAGGTTAGGAAATAACACTTAAGGTCCGAATATAACCGCCAACAAAATGGAGGTGGTACCATTCCATGGAATGAATAATATATTAAGCGAGTACACATTAATGCAATTGTTTTCTATACATATTATGATCGAATGCTCTGGGGTTCTAAAAGCGTAGATTCGTCATACTAGTTTTAACTACAGGTCGATTCTTGTGTCGGTCCTATTAGGAAAAAATTTTGCACGGATAGTTCTTGGTTAAATGGAAGAACTTGTTTGTTATTATTTTATAACTAGCACGAATCTACTATATGACCAACTTAAAGGCGCTACGGATGAGGGAAATCACCTTAGGACAAATTTTCCTGATTTACGTAAAGCATTTAAGCTTCAACTTTCTGAAAGATGAATTGTGTATAACTTGGATGATGCGATCTTGCAAACATGCTATCTGCATGGCATATACGACTATTTCCCAAATGAAGCTTAGTTCTCGTTCGGCGCATTTGAATCCATAGTCGAAAATTGTTATCCTATAGATTATTGTAGTTTTTGTACAATTTGGCCTACTAGGGTTCGTATTTATCCATCCATCCATCATATAAATTTTGTTGAGAAAGTCAACGCTCATAGCATCTCAATTTCGGCAGGAATTTGCGCGCGCTCGACAATTCGAAATTAGCACACAAGGTAACAGTAATTCGCATTAATACACTAGATCCTTGAATGTTCAGCTCGTAAATTTTTTCTAAAATTAGCCTACAACCAATTATATGAACTTATTTGCCCAGCCAATTAGACAGTAACTAATATGTAATAACTTCCCATTCATATAACTGAGATAGGCTGTCGTTTCTGTGAATGAAATTTGTATTCTAATCGCATTGTCTTCATCTTGATATTCAAACGACTACCCCTGAAGAGGGTACTCTTTTACGCACTTTATGTTAAATGCATTCACTTTCTTCTCCAATACTGTTTCAAAAAAATCTATTTCTATATATATATATATATATATATACATGTATATATATAATATCCCTAGCATTTCAATCTCGGCCTGCTGGATGTATTGCCTTTCAATTTCTAATATTTATGACACTTTCCTTACCAAAATATATCCATAATCACTTCATGCATTTACTGATCGGGTGTCACGCGTTATCTACCTTAGATGTTATTGTCCTTAAAATCAGTACATCGCGGGCAGGTGATGTAAATTTATATATGTATATTTTTTAAAATTTTTATAGCCTATTGGTTGAGCTTGTGCTTCCAAGAATGAAATAGGTTGTATGAAATCATATATAAACATATATATATATATATATATATATATGTATATATAGAAGGCCCTAAGAAAATCATACAGATTTGGCGGACGTTTCTGTTAGCTCGGATGTTGGTTTGTCTGGTTCGTTGGGCCGGCGGTTACAGCAATAGTACGCGTTGTATATATTCGTAGCAGTAATACTAGGGCCGGACGTGCGTTTTTGCCAACGGTGGCAGTGCTGCCGTCATTCGTGGTGGTTGCAAGCGTCGCTTCGTGATTCTTTTGCTGTTCGGCCAGGTAATGCAGGGTCGTCGTCGTCGACAAAGGGAGCGCCACTAGCGCTTGTCCTGTCGGGAGGGTACGGCGTCGTGTTCCGTTGGTGTTGGTATGCTCCTAGAGCATTGTTTCCCCATTCAATCTTCGATGATGGTCAGCCATACGTCATTTTACTACAATTTGGCCTACAGATGATTTGAAGCATCGACAATCATTTGTAGGACGGATTTCATTCTGTATCTTCACAAATATTATTACATTTTAGCTTTAAATTTTGTTTTAAGATTTATGCTGCATATCGAGAGAATCTTTTGCAAGGGTAGTGATCAATTTAGTCATTGGCGTACCAATTTCTACCATTTTATTTCTCGTAGTATTCTTAAAATATATGTGCTTTTGCATTACAATATGGACACAAACGAGCTAATTTTCGGTGCGATTGACGTCAATTGTTACGTACATGTATTTGATATAGAGAAATTATAGTATTTTAGGTAACTAAGGTAAAATATAAACAACTAATAAAAGAAAAAAACTAGGAGAAAAAAAAGAAACTAGAGGTAAACTAAGAAAAAAAAAAGGAACACGTTGCCTGAGACAATAAAAAGAGCTATATCCGAATGTATAAAAATCATCATAGCAAACTGACATTATTACTTTGGGCCGTTACACGAGTTCATTGACTCAAGCAACTAACTCGCTCGGCGTCTATGTAACTTCAGTACATGCAATATAACGATGTGTTATTTTCGTTTTAACTTATTTTTCATTTGGTAAGTTTGCTATTATTGCGTACTGGTGCATGTGAACATAGCTGAACGCAATTTGCGTGCTTTCTTTCGCTACCACAAAACCGAATTGACATTTAGGCTCATTGAACTAATTTTTTTTACGCTTTTCACAGCTTAATTTCTTATGAACATTTGAAAATACGGAAGACCCAAACATACTTGAATACCTCTAATTACGTTTCGAAGTGAAATATATTTTTGCTAAAGTAATATCGGACATTATTAACGGAACTTCAGTTCCAGCATCTGTATTCGTCTGCAAAAGTTATTTGTGGGCACTTTCGGCGGTGTCAACACACAGAGTTCCCGAAAGGAAGCATTGTAGTGTTTGATCCACAGAGGGGAGCCACCTGCAGCACTGCAGTTAGAATTCACCATACTATGTTCTTTGGGTGCTGGTATCGAGCGACTTGTGTGAGTACCCTCTGCAATATTATACTAGGTTATGTTTCTGATGGCGGCTGCTGCTATATTTCTGATGAGATCGGATTATCAGATATCGCGTCAGATGGCAGTATGAACACACTGTGCGACCGATGACGTTTTTAACATACACAAATAACATTAGTGGAATTTTACTCTCTCGTAATAATACTTTCGAGGCGCAGCTAGACAATAGCTATAGTTTGTTAATTGAGATAAGAACCACTGCTAAGATATACCTGCCACTGTCGCTTACATCAGTGCTTCAATATTTAGGCGTCTGGCAGGAGACAATTTTTCCTCAAAGTGTTATTAGGTAGCCTATTTAAACCTATAGATACAATGGGGAAAAAGTTTACAATCAAACAGACGGCTCTAAAGTGACAAGTTATCGCAGGCTCCTAAAGTCTATGCACCGCAGTGTAGCTATGGTTACTATTCACAATCACAAGCCTTATATTCAAAATTATATTAGCATTATGTCGCTTATCTGCGCTCTTCTGTGTACCCACTTACTTACCATCGTTATTTTATCACCGTTTCAATACTTATCATAAACCTCTGCAATATAACAAACGTTTCTTAATCGCGATCAAATTTAGGAAAGATCCGAGTATTTACATACACTGTGAGCCACATTTTATGCAATGGCTGCAGAGCAACAGAATCAGTAAAGACGGAGCTTTGACTTTTCGCTCAGGGCTGATCAGTTTGTAATCTACTTTGATCAAGTATTTCCCCGAAATAAGGTACAATAAGCAAATTTGTGTAGCTTTCCCAGAATACAGTTAGTCTCAATACGACAGGCAAACAAGCGAAAGCCGACGACGGACGCTGCAGGTTGCTGACTTTAGTCTGAACGAAACGAACTTCGAAAGAGGATGAAGGACCATGAAAAAGGAATTCCTCTATCCTTTTACACAGCAGCAGCAGCAGCAGCAGCGGCAGTAAATCTATGCTTTAGACAGGGACCACTTTGACTTGAATGTGCCCAATTTCTAAAAGCACCGCGTATAAATCCAAGATAACGATTGAATCTATCCGTCGTCTACCTAAAGCTAGCGGGAACCTGTCCCGTATTTACCCGTGTTAAGGTTGAATCAAGCAAATACTAGCGTATCATGTACAGATACACACTTACGGAGTGATTTTTATAAACAGAACAAAACATTTCTTTCGTTTGAAATAACATATGCATACTCGCCGGATGCGTGTTGTTTTCCAGGGTCTAAGGGTAGAGCGCTAAATACATGTTTTTAATATTATCATTTTCTAATATTTACGGTACATTTTAGTGCATTTTTACGTCTCGTCGTTTGGCGCAATTATTTCTCCAATGTACCTGTTTTAAGCATTTCTGACAACTCCCGTCGGCTGTAACTCCGTCATGGTCAACGGCCATCGCTTCGTGGAGAAGCCGTAAAGCTTCTACTGGCGTTCGCTAAGGCTGAAAAACGGGGAAGGGAGGGGAGGGGAGCGGCTTGAATGGACGTCTTGGCAACGCCGTTTTCTGAATGAACGTAGTTGTAGAAAATACCAAACACTGCCCTTTACTACTACGAGGCAAAGAGGACGGTGACGACGACAGCAGCGATCAAACGGATTCTGGCTGCATCAACAATAGCAACAGCAACGACGACGACAGCAAAACCTATAATGATCAAATCTGTTCGTCTCCAATATTAGCCAGCTCTATTCGGGGAATGCGTTCAGTCTAAGATTATTAGAAGCTGGTAAACGGAGTGGCAGAACGAGGAAAAGACGAGGTTTTTGATGTACGGTTTGAAGTGCTTGAAAAAGAGTTGCATGTTGGACGAAAATTAAGATAAACTAGAATAAAAAGTTGTCATTGAACCTACTAAACTCTATTCTTGTTGTCAGGCATGAGCAAGGAATTGGCAACTACCACAGTCGATAGATTGGACGAAACAGTAAGTAATACCAAGTCGAATCGAGTGATGATGGATTCATCAGATCGCGATGGGCGCATTTTGTATTAAACAGTCAGTGACTTATAACCACTATCTCGATTAGGAATTGGTCTGCTTTCTTTCGCAGTCGAGGTACTAGCACGGAAACATAGCATTTCTTCTACGTTCATTCACAAAGCGTCCCGAAGGCCGCTACGGCCTCTTCTGGGTCTACTGGTGATAGTCGTAGCTATACTGTTGCTATGAGCATGAAGCCGCGATGTTTTTCTCCTCGAATCGGACGGCGTTGCTCTTGGGCGTAGAGTTTGTACACGGTCGCCGCCGAGCCCTTCGTGCTACTTCAACAATACGACGCCATTCATCCAGGGCAAAATAAGCCAAAAAAAGAGAACATAGACATGAAGGCAGGTTCCCTAGCCCTGTATCCGTTCATCCATCCGTGCGTCCCTCCCTCCGTTCGACTCACAAACGAGCGGATAAACGAACGAGAAACCATCGATCGACTGTAGTTGTTCGGCAGCAACAACACTTTTGCGCCGTCAGAAATTCCTCGATTTTTACACGTAACAGGGTACACAACAGCCCCACTGGCAGAAATCCGACAGGCAAGCACGCAGATCGGCAGGGAGAGAAAAGCAGACAGCATTCACAGACATTTCCCTGCACCGTCTCGACGTATCTGAACGATTTGTCTGTGACACGCTCCCGCGGGAAAGACATCACACAGAGAACAGAAATAGATACCCATGCGCCGTAAAACGACATTGTATGACCTCACTTTGATTTTAGGACATACTTCTCTAGTAAAATCATGTTATCGTATAATTAGATTCTAAACTTTTGAACCGTGCCCATACATATCCAGCAGTATCTAAGTATGTTCTACAAACTACGTATCTTGAAAAAATTACAGTACAGAAGAGTATCTAGCAGGCTTTTTTCTGTTGATAGGAGCGAGTACAGGTTCAAGGGCACGACAGCGTATATAATCGGTGATGAATTGCAATTGTTAATTATAGTTGAAAAGAAACATTGTGCGACATGGAAGTAGAGAGCTCTCTCGCTAGGCGCACCCGTTTCCTAGGTATTGAAGTAGATATTTACGTTTTTTTCAATCTTCCATGCATAGACACCTGCGAACAACAATAAATCTGGCCTTGCGTGCTGCGTTTCAATTGATGCTATCGAAAACTCAGAGAAGGGGCGCAGATCAAAAGCGAGTCCTATGCTTTACTTAACAGATATTCCAATATTTATGAGGTGGTCGTGCCCACTAGCTATCGATATTTTCGTCGCGCAGCCCAAATGAAATTCAACCTAACCCTAATTTAATCTAACTTAAGCCTAACCCAAATTTAAATTCGAGTGGTATTCCACGTCATACCTACCGAAAGCATACGTAATAGGCATCTCAAATTACTTCTAGTTCTATGAGTATGATACGTACATCATGGATTATTTTCAGGCTTATTCACTGTTGATTAAGGGCCTTAGCAGTTCTCCAGGAGAGAAACTTATCTACTTCTATTTCGAAACGCCAGTATTTGTTGACTGTAATAATAAGAAGGAACAGGGGCCCATTTTCGATTGATCTATAAATGCGATACAAAATTGAGCGCCGTAGAGGAAGATCGGGGCGATGAGCAATTTCGTTAGGAGAGTGGAAGAACAAATCGACACGCCGTGACTCGTCACACGGTGCCTCATGTCATCTGCCAGATATCCGCCGACCATAATTCAAGCTCAGCCTGTTACTGGCGTCGATACGGAGCATCGACGGTTACTGTGAGAGCCGTCTAGTTGACACCCTTCCCTAACGCGTTAGCGCGCTCGCAAATGCCTTTACTCGTTTACGTTTTTGTGAATCCTACTGTTACATAAGTTGTCGTTTTATCTTGTATTGAGCAAGGTCATATTTGCATTTCCGTTTAACTGTCCGCTATGTATTCTGTTGTACTTAATGTTTTTACAGATACCTGTTATTCGCGAAAGGAATTATGTTTATGAATTGTTTATGTTAATAAATAATATTTGATAAACTCTATTGTCGATTGCACTAGAATTTTTTCTTTTAATATATATATTTATTTATTTATTTATACAATTTTAGGCTGGCTTTAATCGGCAGTGAAATTTGTTGATGTCGTAATATGATAATCTATTGATACGTCGTGTTTTCGATTATATCAAAAGTGTTTTTTGGTTAAATAACTATATATTAATGCTTTTAATCCAAGCAGTAGTCTCAGCCAGACGAACTTACTACTGGACCTTGCCCACATTCGAATTTATAGGATACCGTGGCCAAATGCGTTTCAATACATACCTGAATTGTATCATTATGTTAATGAGCCCCTTTTTAAATTAAATTAGATCGTATACATGAAGACCCTCTTCGAAATATGTTAGTATTTGTACAGTAAACAATTCTGTTGCAACGCTTTCGGATTTCGTCACCTTCTCTTTACGCACCCATTACGACGGAACGCCGATATTGACATTCGCGTGAACAACCTAAATAACGCTTACCGAATCAATACATTCGATGCAAGGACGCTTCTTTCTCATCAGCGACTACAAGGACGGCAGTATTTAACAACTGGCATCGTGGCCCAAGTGGCAATTTTGGGCCTCGTATTTACCCCGTACATGGGGGACATGTACGTCAAAAAACTACATGACTTGTCTGTCTTTTACCTCAGACTATACTTCCCGAGTATTTCGCCTTTGGCCTACTGTTGATATAGGGTATTTTTGTAAATGATCAATTTACGAAGCCAATATCAGCTATGAAGCACTCTTCCAAACGGCTTTCGAGAAGGCGTCCACAGGTGACCAGAAGTCTGTCAACCCTAATCTGGTTATAGTTTTACCCGCACACGACTTACAAATGAAAGTCGGCATCTATATATAACTGCTTTTTGTTATAGACCGTCTACAGGGGTGACAGCGCACCGGCAGAGATGCGAGGCTGATCACCGCGCAAATATACTATTGCGGTGTCTGTATCGTGTTCTTGTAGGCCTTTGCGTAGACGATATGAATTATTACTTAGCGAATCTGTACCGTAACCCCACTTTACTGATTCATAGAAATGCAGCTCCCCGTTCGCAAACGCCGTCGTCATTGACGGTAAGCAGTAGTCATTTGTCCAGGGTCAGGTTATTGCCCATATCCATTTCGACGTTAATTTCTCATAAACTTTCTCCTTGTTGTTTTTTCCTTAATTAAACGACAACAGAGAGAAGGAAATCTTGGAGCTTGAGTGTAATGGCCCTAGTCGTTTGCAGCAGAGTGCGTGCATCTGTATCAGTTAAAACTAATGCGTTGTAAGAACTTTTTGGCAAAAGCCATCGTCCACTTCGATGAACAACATATTCAGAAACAAGATGTTTAACAAACTACGCCGAAAGCGTCGGGGCAAGCGGTTTTATCTTGCGTTCATAACTAAGCACCAAACAAACTTTAGAGATGACATCAGTTGGCGTCAACTGTAGTAACCACAAAGTGTTGCTCGGCCGAACTTCGTCATATCGACTCATGAAATGCTATTACTATCTATTATTATATTGGTATTGTCGCCCTAAACACGGAGAAAATACTCGAGGTGTGGACATCAGGCACGATTTCTCATAGAGCTATGAGTTAAGCTCAACGAATGGATTGATTAGTAATCAAGTTCACTTCGTTGATTTTGGCCATCGCAAAGGATCGGCTTGTGAGGTTGAGAACATTCCTGTTGAAGCTATCTTGCACCAGAAATAATCTTCGGTCAAGCGGACAGACACAACTGAGAAAGATATCATGCGTCCCGGAGGAGGAACTAGCCATGTTTGCTACTGTAGCTAGCCTAGCGTGATTGATACCCAAAACGTTTGGCATAACACTCGCCTTTCATCCATCCGACCCTCGCTGCCCAGATTGAAGCTGGTTTGCGTGTTTTCGATTTGGGCTCGACTCAACGATCATCCCTCGTTAGCAATCTCGACTGAAAGTTTGTCACCAGATGTTTACGCAAAGTTACTATATAACGTCGCATTGCTAGTGCGATTTTCGGCAAAAATTTGTTTAAAAGCTGCCCTAATAGAACGCGACCTATTGTGGATGCTCGTTCTATCATATGTAAATTCAGACACTGAGTGACAAACCGTTACTGGTCGAAGAAGAACGTCTTAACAATCCCTTTCAATTTCGAGCTTCTATGTATTTAACTTTGTAGCAAGTCCCTTTTTGTCGATGTGGAAAATTTCTAAGGAAACGAAGAATAATTGATAAGAAATGTTGAAGAAAAACTACAGAAACACAATCATACCACATTAAAATGCGGCTGCCTCGACCTCGCTTAGGATTCAGTTCACTAACATTGTAAGATAATGTTATACGATATAAGATATTATAGTATCTTGTATATATATGATATATATATATATAAGAAAATAATATATTATATATATATATATATATATGTTATCATTAACATTCAATAACATTAATAACTCAGTGAGTTAACTACTTAATAATGAGATAAAAAAAAAACACATTTAAATACCTCAATGAAATGTTAGGTAAAACCTGTCTCCATTCACTTTCATCAAACTGGATTTCGTGCGGCCGATTATGTTTTCAGTTATATCAGAGGATCACAGTTGCTTGAAACACGCTATGTTCATCCACCACGCACAAGAACTGGCACAGTTCCTGGCACAGCCACATAGGGAAACTTATCCACTGAACACACAAAGGGTAGTGTGCTCATGCAAGCTTTCAGCCTATTTTTTTCCTTTATAACTATAATTCCTGTTATTTAGAAATAGTTCATAGTCATAATGTCAAAAACGTTAAGATTCGAACCAGCTGTGGCCGCATGCTCGCTTTTCATGGTCAGTATGGCAAGCCACTCAGAAACCTCCGCTATATACTGAAAAGTATCTGAACGTCCTGTGCGCCAGCTTACGTGGCGGCTCCAGCTGACTATAACTTGTAGCATAGTTTAAGGGCCTCGAAGCAAGTTTCTGAAGTTGTCGTCGCTCATATTTATTCTAGCTTACGCTAGTCATTTCGAGGTAGTTTAGCACGTTTACAGGATAAAACCTTCCAAAGAACAATATATGCCACTACCTTTTTCCATGTTCAAATTCGAAACAAGGTATATCCTTTGCGATTTTTGACACCTGAACACTAATGTGCCCTGACAACGTAGGTTTCAACAGACAACCGTACTAACGGGAATTGAACAGTAAATATCCACAGATCATTCTGAGCAGCACTTATGACGTTATATCAAGGAGACGTTGCAGGATTTTTGAGCCAGTGGTTCTGGCCCGCAAAAGGCACACTGCCAGCGTAGTAAGTCACCAACCGGAGGGAAATGAGTTGATCTAGGTTCAAATCTTGACGTCAGCACCCTTTGAGCCAATAGTAAAAACTAAGACTTCTCCTTCTTGGTCTCTTTAGGTGCCTCGTATTGAATTTCCTACTTTAACAGGAAGCAACGTTAAGTAATACACCGAAGCCTGTTATAGAGGGCTCTTTAATATGGAGCTAATGCTTTTAAGGGCCGTCTCGCTCTCAGCACTGCTGTAGTCAATCTTGAAGGACCTTAGTCACCTAATTTTCATGACATTATTGAGCTGGACCGTTTTCTAATCAAAGAAGTTTTTCGAACGACAGTGGACTTTTATGAGTAGAGTCGTCAGTTAAGATCATACATTGAGCCGACAAAAATAGGGCCCATGCCTTCGTTCTGTCTGGTCGTTCAGATCCACTGGGCTGAAAAGAAAGGTGATCTCATTAGGCCTGTGGCGCGCACTTTTACTACGTAGCCTATACGGCCACCTAAAGTTGCATCATTTGAATGATGAAACCTTAGGTAGCCCAGCCAAGACCCTCGATGCAGTTGTCCTTAAAACGAATAACTTGATATTGCAACAAAATGCGAGGGCATTGTTGTAAAAACCAGTGGACGGGCAATACGTTGTAGCCCAATATATCGTTTCAGTTCTAGCCGTGTTCATTCTAAAAACAAATTTTTTACAATACAAACATGTTTTACTAAAATTTAATTGAGTAGACAGAGGCTTGTCATCTATATGGATGCCCAATAAAGTATTGAACATTAAGGATCGGTAATGATCTAGAAGTTAGAGACGTCGAAAAGGTTGACGATCCTTTTCTATTCCAACTGCATAACGCAGGCCTTGAGGCCACGATGAGGTTAGATCGAAATTCTCTTCAGGTTTCAGATCCCTTTTAAAATTTTAGATTATAGGTGGGTATGCTAGTGTCCAGACGTACAGAAAAGTCGTAGGAAACTTTTAGCCCCTTTTGAGAGGACTGTTGTCTTAGCTGCTCAAGGCTCTTCTAGCCTTGCTTTTCTTGTAGTTGACATCGTCCTGGAACCAAACCTGGGTACCGGATGGAGAATCAGTGCTACGCTACGCATTGCGCGTTTTAGCTGCCCAGTTTGCAAAGAACTGGTTGAGGCGGCTGAGGTTGCATCCATAATGATGTACCAAAAGCTCTGGAGGGCAAGCAAGAGACGAGGTCTTTATCTTTTGCTCCACTGTACACACAGACTAGATTTAAAGCACATGTTTACTGAATTAAATACTGTCTAATCGATGCGAAAGACCAAATTATTCTTATACCTCATGGTTCCTTCAAGAGTAAATACTTCTACTGGCCATCTACCGGTGAATTTCGATTAGCCCTAACCTTTTGTTCAAGCTAAACACAGGCTACAGACGCCATTGGTATAGGTCTCTGCTTGCGTCATAATTGCAGATCCGACTGATATAATGGACGCCCGGTTTGAGATGGCTCGATTTTGACAGCTTTCAACACATGCAGGCCCACTAAATGGTGAATGTACTCTATCTCTGGTTTGAAATGCTAGCATTACGATAAATCTAAAACGACCTGGCGTGGAATCGCATCCCAAAAGTGCGGCAAAAATGCAGGCAAATCGATAAAATGGCTAAATAAGGATTGAATAAGATATAACAGACGAAACTCGTGTATTTGTTGACTATATATCCCATCAAATAAATTAATTCATAAACTTCACAACGTATTCGATGGCATCAAGGCGATTTATTTAGTCTTAGTATTATTATTATTATACATCATTGTCAGCATCACGGCAGCATATTCGTGTTGTTTTAACGTATTGCGTTTGTATCTATCGTTCGAGCCCAGGTTGTTGGATTTCGAGCCACCTTATGCAATCCTTCTAACGGAATCTAAATCAGATAACTTGGAGACAAGCCTTGCACACAACTTAAACGACTCAGAGAACGCTTT
>NW_019213596.1:390600-475885 GCF_002532875.2 Varroa jacobsoni | reverse complement strand
TATATATAGCCTTCTGTGGACCCATATGTATTTTATAATAGAAATATTTGCAGAAAATACGAAGTTGTTACTTCATGTTGAACAAATGAATGTAATTAGAAGGTGAAATCAATGCGCCTTTCAATCCACCTTTTCGACTAATGCAATTCTTGATATAGACCTGTTTAATGCCGCGCAAGCGTGTGCGAATCACCTCTAGAGTCTCTGGATAGGACGCAAGCCGAATGTTCGACATAGCTGCCCATCTCATTCGGAGCATTTCTCCAACGACAGACAATACCAGCGCCCGTAGACTGTCCATTCTCTCCCATTTATTCTGATACTATCTTAAGAATGTGTATTGTTAGGCTTACCTTCGATACCGCCTACCTGACCCGTATCCAGGTATACTGCCCCAGTATATGTTAGCTGAAATAACGCTATGTGTATCTCAAATTCGTGTATATGTATCTATAGTATACATGGATGGACTAGACAGTTTCTTCTCAGCACCTTCATCCACATGTAGATATGATTAGGAATTTCGTATGAAAAACGGTGACTCACATTGCAATATATACTAGTAGACGACGAGGATAATATACTTGTTTACTTCGGTGTATTTCTACGAGCCTAACATATTATTTATACATATCGTTTCTTTATTTAATCAAACTGGTTGTATAACATAAGTTGTTGGCGGGGTTTCTGGCTTCGATTATATTAGTAAAACTAAAGAAAGGATTACACGTGATTATGCTTAAAGGTCATTAAATGTTTGTACATTACAAATCCTTATCGAGTTTGCCAAAGCAATCTCTACAACACTTCTACTTTATTACTAACTATTGCATTTTCTCCCTGTAAGTATTAAATATCGGTTGATGTGGGTTATTTTTTTGGCGGAAATTATTGGCAGAGCCTTGTGGATCCCGTGTTTTGTTCAAGAGAGTGGGCCAAATTGGTATTGATTTTTGTAAGACGCATACAAGTAACAGCAGATTGTCCCAACGTTTCACAAGTCAGTGAATAAACAATCACGACTGCCATGCCGTCTCTTTTTGAATAGGAAGTGATACCCACGTAAGCCTAATGGAGACGTTTTCAACACAAACCAATTGCTACATATATATATATATATATATCGGATTTTAATCAATAGAATTTGCCTTATATAATGGAGATCACAACTGGGTTCGACTTTTCTATTGCAAGCATATGCGATTCTAGTGCATTGTAGTATCAAATCTAAAAAAAACCGTCTTTGAACGAATTAGTGAGTTATGTAAGGTCACTTGTTAAATTGAAGCACCGGAATCTGATTCGTTTAAATTATAGTTCAGATGTCATACGAATAAAAAAAATTGATTTCGCTCCGATATGCGAAGTCGAATGGAACAGAAAGAAAATGTTGAACCTACATTTATTTTATGAATAGATTTTTAAAAATAAATTATATATATTTGCCGTATACTTACCGTATAGAGTATATTTACCGAATGTCTCGAAACTGACTACGACGAAGTGAAATCTGATTCCGCAAGTTATGAATGAACTTTATAGAAATAGAAGGGCCGAACGCCTTCCAAAAAAGATAGCTCAGCAAGGAGCAGGATCCGCACTACAAGCAATCTATCCCGCATGTTCTTGACTGAGCAAATAAGGGTATCCGCAGACAGAAAAAGCAGTATTTGAACTGAAAGCATTTCAATCAGATAGACACGGGATTCTAGAGTGGGCTACTTAGAAGCACAGGGATGTATTTAATCAACTGGTTTACTGTTTCCTGGTGTGACAAAAAGAAGGTAACTTAACTAGATCATTAATGAGCATTAGGACAAACCGTGGCTCTTCTCTTAATTTTAAAAATTCTTCTAAGAGTTCTACGACCCGCCATTGTGTCAGGTTTAAAGGATCTACGGTATACGCATAAGAGAGAAACATTATTTAGTCACAGTCACACGGTTCTATCATAGCTGTCGATTTTTATAGTGATAATTAGACATTACAAAAAGATTTGAAATTAGATCAGTAATTACGACAAGTGTTGCACTTTAGCTAGCCTCTGCAATTGAAATATTCCGCCCGCTCACTCTTACACATATTGTCAAATGGATGAACTCGCGGATCTTTCTTGCTGTCATGCAGTGGTCATATAATTACGACCACCAACTTCAATGAATCAACAAGTCATGAGTTTTGCCTATATTTTCACTCGAAAATACTACGTCATGTCAAATCTTGTCGAAGGGCGTGGGCAGAACTGCTCAGTAGTTCAATACGGTGTGTGGCATATTCAGGGTCTACCTATATCGATTCTGCCGCAGCAATGTCTGCCGTTGCAAGGACCCCTTAAACCGTGGTCATTCTCCAAGAAAAGATAACTGGCTTTGTCCAGGGGCATAGCTTGCTTCGGTTAGTACACTCGAGTATTTGGGTAAATGCGGACATTTGTGTTTTGCGAATGCGCGCGGTGGGCGGTACTTCCGTTGGTAACCGAAAGCAAATTGAGCAACCTAACATCTCAAGGTAGTCGGGTTTGCAAACAAAGCTTTAACAAACGGGGCCGGTCAACTTCATTGCTATATTATGCTATACGTCACTGCTCATGCTCGACCACGAGATAAGTGTATTTTTGTGAAAATGATTCAGAACAAGCAGAACAAGAAAATGTTATTATACAGCGATTACGGAACATTGTACTACCCGTGCGTAGGAGCAGAAGTGAAATTTCTAACACCATATACATATATACGAACGGAGTCTGACTGGCGCACACATTGTCCTACGTTGTGGTGTGTATGGCATTAAAACAACAAACTCTGGCAGAGATCCTTCATTTGTCCCCGCTCTCGACGTCGCTGGCGAATAAAACATAATTATCATGTAGCTGGATCCCGGACGCTGGCTGCCGCGATAGTACAATTGTCAGTAGCTTTATACTCATGCATAACTCATGGGGAAGTGTCGTATAACCCGTAAAAAAAATTCTGCTTTGCACATGTTATTGGGGGGTGTGTTCAGTTGACATTCAATATTCAATATAACACAAGTTACAAGATAATCTATGTCAAATACAAAAGCTGATCGCATATTCCATATTTTCGCTCAGCATGCACAGAGTCACCAAGGTCATAGCTGTTTCGACTTAATCGATCAGTGGTTCGAATAAATAGATGCTTGATTTTTGCAAGAAACATAAAAAAAAGAATGTGTACATCGTTTAACGAGTCATAACTTCCTCATTGTTTTTTCAGAATGTAGTTGGTCGAAAGTAATCTTTACCAAGTTTAACTTTTTTAGGAAAGAACATTAATTTTAAAATGTTCTTAGAAGTATAAAAATTTAGCAAAAATAAACAATAACGCAGAGAATTCCAAACAGATCCACCCATAGCAAGCTTCACCGGCCGAGAAAATGTACTAAAAAGTTATCTGCAAACATCCAAACAGTCTACAAGACAACGAAATGGTGAACTCACTATCAGCAAATCAAGCAATTTAAACATTGTAAATAGAAAATTTACACTTCAACAATAGCACATGCTATTTATGAAAATAATCCAGACCAAGGAATACAATACGAATGAAAGAATACAATACGAAGGAAAAATACGAGCAGAATACACAGTTCTCAGCGAAAGATTGTCTAGAGTATTCAAATTAGTCGGTACAGTTGATCCACATAATTGCACTTATTGGGCAACTATGGATTTGCATGTTATGCAGGAACACCATATAGATTTACCAAGAATCACAGGGAGCTAGCTCGTTTTGGAAGGTGGGGACCTAACCAGGGTAACTTCTATCTGGTAGCACTAGCCACACCCTTTTATCGATTAGGAGTCTATTTTGAGAAAGGAATTGAGAATTAAAAAGTAGTGTTTTTGGCGGGAATAGATTCAGCCGGTGGGGCTGAATCTTACACTTGGCTTACATAAGACAAATATTATGCTGGTAGTTCTAGTCATACATGAGCCGTATTAATCAAGGCTTCTGTAAAGTAAAGCAAAGTATTCATTGGACCATTTTTTCGTAGTACAGTGATTTGTGCCAATTATTGCAATTGACTAATAGCATCTGTGATAGCACGCACTCGGGAGGATTTTGGTAAAAAATGGCGAATTTTATGTTCAACATTACGGAGCACCTGCACACTAACACTGCGATGTGAAAGAATACCTTAATAAAACATTCTTTCATCGTGTCCCTTGTCCGTTTCCCAAACAGCGAAACATTTGCAGCAGAAAAAAGCTAAACATTCTTTTCATTATTAGTGATATGTAAATAGAGAATAAGGTTGTAATTACCAAATATTTTTTTGTATTTATACGCATAGATCTACTGTAGATTACGTTGTAAAGAATATGTAATATGTTTAGATTAGGTACGCGCCCTTGCAAGAAAAAATTACTTACAGAAATAAAAATTATATGTGCAAATGGATTTATTATTATTATTATTATTATTTTATATATATATCCTTTCGAAGCGAATAGAGTTCGGTAATTAATTAATAACATACCCAATCCAGACTTTAATGCTAAAGAAGCTAAACTCTTGTTAAGTTACCTTAAATATAGAGTAAGCGTGAAAATTGGAACTGGTTAACTCACACAGAATAAACAAATCGTGTAAATATTTACCATAATCCGAAAGTGTCGCTTCTGAAGGATGCGAAGAAGGAGTACCGGTATGCGCGTCGAAAGGAGTAGTGGAAATATGTAACATCGTTTATGCAATGAGTTCGATATGTAATTAGTTTCATAACCATCTTCAAGGTGGTCAGAGTGCATATAAGAGGAGCAGCGAGTCACAGCGAGTATAATAAGGGTTAAACAGTTTAGTTTATTTTAAAGTAAGTCTATTTTAAGCTTATATACTAGTATGATGCGAACTGGCTTCATTTTGAAAGCCGGGAGTTGCGAAAAGGGTTATCTGACGGATCGCGAGAGGGGTCGCAATATTGAGGAGGTTTCTATAATGATGAGTTATTTTCTTAACCTCAACATCTGATAGAACAAAAGATTGTTTCTTAATAAAGATTGTTTTATCTTTCACTTATTAGAATTAATGCGCTTTTGATTTGCCAAGTATATTTGAAATGATTTAGTTGCGTGGGTGTGAACAAAGGTTTGTTTTAGTTTTGTTTGAAAGTGGTAAATTGCTACACTTTTTTTTCCGTTTCAGTTGTTTCATAACAAGCATATATACTGAAAACAGACGTGAAGTTTCTTATTATGTGTTTGTGCTTTCTCTCTACCGTTGAAAACATCCTGTGGCTTAGCAAAACTTAGATGGCGACCCTAGATTTTTATAGCAGGTAACGGGTACCTGCTATAGAAATATAAGAAAAATAGGTTTTACGTATTTTTTTGCATCGTCAACGATAATACTATGAGTATTTTTCTGAGATTCCTGAAACATTTTCAGAAAAATAATTTTCATATTTTTAAAATTTCTAAAATACCTAAAAATTTTGAAATCCAAAATATAATTTTCCCAGAATTTTGTCTAAATTTAAAAAAATCCTTATACTATGATAATCAAATGCCTGAATAACCAATACAACAAATCAAAGTAATAAACATATGCTTTACATATTTTTAAATAAAAGATGTTTGAAAAAATTGAGATCCATTGCTATAGTTATTTTCATTAAGCATAAAATAATCAACCGTCGAGCACAAAAATAACTAAGAAGCTATAACCTTTTTTTTTAATAAGATGTGAAGTAACCGATTTTTAAATTACTATGTATATCAAGATAAGATATTAGTAACCTTGTTCGGGATATGAAAATTGTGCAGAGAAAATTCTAGTCATGCCTACGCGTTTGTTTTTTCTTAACGATAAGCATTTATCAATTGTATTACGTAAAACTCGTAAATTCAGCAATGTTAAAATATAGTGTACCCAATTGTACAACCTTCGCCTTGCCTTCTTTCGTAACGATTTATTTGCTTAACGATAAGATAATCCTTTAGTTTAAAAAGGACGCTCGTGACGTCTGTGTGCTAGCTAGCCTACATATTGGCTTTACTAGTTCCATCATTGGCTTAGTCCAATTGGCAAACAATCTTTAATTTGTTTTATTTCAAAAAAAGGCTTACACGAGGTCTGTATTATTCCTACATACATTTAATTATATGTGTTTCCGTACGTGATACTTCTTAATTTCCTACTTGTAAAATATGTTAAGTATCTCCTTAGTTGAGACTTAAGAGAAACCTATTTCAGATCACTAGCGTAGACTTGTGGAGTGTGTCTTGTATGAATCGTGTCTTTCCCTGGAATTACAGAGTTGCGCCCTAGATATTTTTCGGGGCTTGGAGCAGTAGTAAGTCTAAAAAAAATACTAGTCAAGTTCTTTATGTGTCAGACCACCAATGAATTTTATAAAACCATTAGCTATAGCTTCATATGGCTTAGAACGTAGTACTTAAAATGTGCAGCACCACGGTGCTGAAATGCTTTATGGATACATTCCAACCTAAACCAGGCGCCACTCTTACTGCATCGTTCTAAGCAGCTTGCATTTTTTGCATAGGTGTCTCTGAAAAGAGCTATGCTGTTACCTGAAGAAAGCATTCTACGAAAATACGATACTTCCTTAATAACACACCATAAAAAAGATTGAGACGTGCAAAACCAACCAAAGGTGCAGACAATAGTCATAGTTCTATGACTTTTATGTAATTTACTGAATCCGATCACTTATGCTGCTTTAAAAACCCGTATTTTTGAGCTGTACAATTGGGCACTTTGCTTTAAATTTGCAAGTGAGTCTTCTACTACCAATTCTTTTAGGGTATACACGCCTCTGAAGGGATTCGTGAAAATTTTGCAACGATCCAAATACACTCTGCAAAATTTTTTTGTTGAGCTTCATCTTCTGACTGAACTTGACGCTTTGAACAGGCTTGAAAAGTTTAATTTGGAGCTCTGTATATTCAGTTACTTGGTTAATTAGAAGGCGATTAGTGATTTGTACTTAGAATGCAATATGTGTAGTTACTAAGTTAGTTAGCTCGTGCAGTGGGACATGTATACGCATGCTTGAAGTACCTCCTAGAAAATATGCAAAATAATTTACTTCTCTGACACATTCCGAACCAACTGTAAAACTGGTCTTTAATAAAGGAGCATTTTCATTGTATGGACGTTTCTACATCAAGCTTTTTTCCATTTGGTTCTATTTCACACAGAAATCAGCTGTCCATGGAGTTCCAAATGTTAACTATTCTTATTTTCTCATCAGACTCCTGCGTCAAAAACTATATTGTAAATAGGTTTACGTTCATTAGCGAAAGCTAACGAGAAAGAAAATAGGCTCTACAAGATATAAGTAAATATAATAGAATTAATTTGTATCATGTAATAGATCCTTTTCCTTGTTGCATGATATTAATACTGAAAGAATATAGCACATATGAGAAATACAATATTCATTCTTTCGTAGTGCAGCTTGGCCAAAAACTATTGATCAATCTGTAGCACTTACCTTCGTAGCACCGTCTTCAGACTTTGCTTCCTGCTGGGCGATAACAAAGCAACAAGCAACACTTAGTGGAAATCGATATCTTGATGCACCTACAGAGTACTGATTTTCTGCCCAGGAACTGAAAGTAAAAAATATACTTCGGAATCGAGATCCAGAAATGTATGGGAACACTAATGATACTATATACCTCTTACCCTCAAATAAATCATTCCTGTTACTTGCACAGGGTATATAGTGCGTTTGGTTTGCAGGACTTAAAACAGGACCTCGGTCACTTTCGACAAAAAGTTTGGTCAACCAAAACGCCGCGTTGACTGCTCGCCTTTTGTTTTAATAAGTTCGTAATTACTATTTCAGTCAAATTTTAGTTTATGAATTGAATGATAAAATATACATTGAGATAGTTTTGAAAATAACGTGACCTAAAATAAGTGTGTGTTATTTAAACTTAAGAAGGAGTGTAGTTGGTCAAATAAAGCTTTTAATCGATACTGGGATTTTGCATAAAAGATTTCCAAAAAAAAAGATAGGAAATCCCGCAAAGCAGCTTGACGCAGTATTTTTAAACTGCTTCTGCTAAATCTTTTTCAAATGTTCCGTGCAAAATTTACTAATTATGCCGAAATTTCGAAGCAGTAGTCAATAACCTGAACTTAAAGTCTACGTTTTTTATTCAGCATGAGCCTTACGGTAAGCGTGAAGTTACACATTTGTTCAAAAGTAATCTCATTTGGCATTAAGATTTTCATTAGAAAAAAAAGACTGAAGCTTCAACAGTGTTAGGTATGCAGTGTATTCGCAGTCTTACTTACTTACGCATTTATTATCGACTCAAGTAAGATGTTTCTAGCCACACACCGTTATTATATAGCGGTATCGGCGTCAATGCCTGGGAAATAATCTAAAACCCACCGTAGCAAATGCTCGTTTAGCTGTGCTTTATCGTGATGAACCAAAAGCTTCATAGTCCAAGTTCAAGTGACCAGAAGTAAATTTATTGTGGGAAGTCTTAATGTGAATTTTCTATTTTGGACAAGCTGTTAATTGGCAAACGGCAATGGGGTAAGATATCATTACCATATACAAGAGGGCTAGTCACCGACATCACCAGTAACAGCAACTGATGATTCGATAATGGTTGTTGCGAAAGAAACAGAAAAAGCAGCATCACAACGCGCTGAGAACAAGGTATCGTCATCGAAATGTTTCGTTGGGACAGCCTCGATGGCCAATGTGTTCGACAACATTCGTTGCCCGAACGCCTTCGATGGTTAAGGCCTTTTCAATTTGCATTATTCGACGCCGTCTGCAAAACCTAAGCATGCAAGGAGGATAGCTAAAAATGAAAGGGAAGTTGGGGGTTTTGGAACCAGCGCTAAACCTGATCAAGGTCCTGCACAAGGATACGAAAGCAACTCTGAGAAACTAACCAAAAAACGAAAAAACGAAGGAAAAAATCGTCATCCACGAAACCGCCGAGTGATTTACCGTTAAAGTTGACAACTACTACTGATGTTATCTGTAACCGTTCGATTTTAATTGTGCTGCTGGGAAAGGTAGCACAAATATTATGCTGTTAGTACAGGTTGACGCCGCCTGGTAAGTTCGGGCACTCTCAACAAACCGCATAATTTGCGAATTTACGGATGGAAGAAAACGGGAATCGATTCCATTGAGGAGAACGCACAACCGCATTTACAATACAGAATATGCTTCCGGACGATGGGAGACCTAATTATGTAAGACTGTTGCCGCGAAGTCCTGCAAGATACCCTCAATGGTGGCGCCGGAAGTTACGGAACTAGTTAGTCTTGGAATCACCGAAATCTCACATAACAAGCATAGGAAGGGATTACGAGGAAATTTGAACAACGCTACGCGAAGTTAAACTCACTAGGCGCTAGATGACACTAGCTACTGTATAAGGATATGCCGTTGGAGAAGCGCGGCCCAATTAAAAGGATGCGAACATGATTATTATAAATCCGTTCATAAATACACATCTACGCTTATGTAAAGACACAGCCAATGGCCCCGAAGTGTTTCTTCCTGCCGGTCACCGACGAAGTTGAGCCCGTCCACTTCAAAATAAATAACTTTATCTACAAAAGTTGTGTAACATCGTGTCTTTATCGAGACTTACAGCATCAACCAGAAACCACCGCGCCATCCGAGTAAGCTTATATACCTAGAACTGAAGAGAATGGGCTTAGTTTTGTCATTGGTCGGTCAGAACAAGCACCTTGCAGCCACTTGCTCTGCGTATGCATAACTGTAAACGTAAATCCATTTTATCGTGCTTGCAATTTTTTTTAACTGGGCCACGCTCGTCCAGCGGCATGGCCTCATACCGTAGCCGATGTCCTCTAGAGCCTAGTGGGTTTGTCTTCGCGTGGCGTTGTCCAGATCTCCTCGTTACTTGTTCTGACGCCTGCCAAGTAGAGTCTCGTTAGTTCTACAACCGAGGTGCAATAATCTCGAAAGTTTAGTTTATAAAAAACGTTCGTGATATTTTCACCCAATATATTAAACAGGATCATGTAATTCACTTTTCCTGCCGGTGCCCCTTTTAAATGGGTATATCCGTTTTTTGACATTACAAGCAATGTAATTTACTTTTGTTTAATTCTCCGGTGCACCTTCATGAAGGACTATAAAAATTTGTTGATTATAAGAATTAACTTTTTTCATTTTTTCACAACTCATGTAAAAAAGAAGCAACGCTTTATTACATTAATAAGTACAGTTTAATTTAAAAAAACTGAAAAAGCAATTGCAACAAGGCTTTAACAGAAGACCATATATTGTCTTCAATTCCTCTGACTCAAATTTGCGCGCGCACCCATTTCGTCAGTATTGAATGTCCCTTCGATACACGAACCTAGAGTAGCAGACGACTTAAAAGATTCCCATACAGGATTTCACGCGGTCAGCCAGTTTGTTGTTAATGACATCTGCCCTTTCCTACCGCTTCCCTGCCCCAATCCTTCCCCCAGCACCGATGCACTCGGTGCTTTGTGCTGTTTCTTGGCAGCGCTTATGGGACACGATCGACAGTTGTTTGACTATATAACTGCTGTGTTGTGCTGAGTATCGGCAGTCCTGCCAGAAGAGGACGAAATTACAGAGCGACGAATGGCAGCGGTTGACGGCAGTAGTAGTGGCTTTGCGTTCCTAATTGAGTGGCCACAGTTTGTTGTGTAATGTTTGGCCTACGGGTCTCGAGCCATAGTTTCGTGTACCTGCTGGCTATTAGCCTTTCCTAAACTTCGAAATTCTGCCGCTTTATATAATTAATTTTTCCCGTTTACATTGCCTTGAGCGCGAGGACAGTGTTTTTTGTCGCAATCGGCGCCTGTGATGAATCAATGGTGCGTTCACCGTTGACGTTTTCTTCTAACAATACGAGGGATAGAAGCAGTTCGACCGATTTTCACAGTTCGACTTATCAACAGCTTTTAGCAGTACGTGTCGGCTTGATACTTAGTTCTGCTGTTGACGCACCCGCTAAATCAAGTAAGACCTGTTGTGCTCGCACGAATGAAGAGAAACAGTGTTTATCGGTTTGAGTAAGCTATGAGCTGTTTTAGGCTCGACGCATTTCGCATCTAGTCGATGACAGCAACGAAGATCCTCACCTCGACACCGTTTACTTAAGTTGTGATGGTGTAGCAAAAAGCTGCGTCGTTGAATGCTAAAACTGTGTCAGTATTTTGTTTCAAGACAACAAAATATAACGTCTTCGCACACACAAAGCATTAGTGCTGCGGAATAATCTTCAATGAGGTCATCTCTACATTCTTCAGAAATAACCCCACAATCGAGATGGGCCCCATTGTTTATAGAAGCCTAACCTTTCAATAAACCATCATCCTGCTAGCATTGTTATTACTCTTAAGAAGTCAGTCGAGTCGGTGACATCAATTCAGCAACGAAGAGTGTTGGCAACTTCGAATGTTTATTTTTGCAATTGTTATCAGCTAATTCAGCTAACTGTTCAACTGTTAGCAGTACTGGAAACATGTCCCAATGGTGACTCATAACGACAGTGCATTTCTACATGTAGTATTAGACAAGAAACAGGGTCTGTGTGTTGGCGGTGGATGAATAAAAACGACTTTTGTAAGCTAAGAAAGAAGAAATCTATTGGAAGAAAATTCCCGACAGCAACCTCATTGCCCGTATTTGTTTTCAATTTCTCCTCAAAGAAAGGATGTACATCTAATCAAATTGTTGTTGTGCAGGCGTGAAGAAAAGAACGACGTTTAATGGCATGAAGAGAACGACATTTAATCTATAATCAATTTGTTGTTTGCGAACGTGAAGAGCATGACGTTTGCTAAGCGTAAATGAACTCTGTGTGGATTCTGAGAAAGTTACCATTATTACAAAGTTAGATTATATGAGATGGAGTGTATTTATCACAGTTACGCGATCAGATTTGGAACGTTTGAGCACTGAGTACCTGTCGAAGTGAACGAAAATTAAGCAGAAGATCGCTCCTCTGAGAAGCCTCTGGATGCTGTTTCATTGTCAGAGCAGGAACGACATCAACTAATACAACTCATCAACAACAGTGACCACGCGAGGCAGTTGGTAGCTACCAGTTAAGGTAACATGAAAGCTTTTCGAACCAGAATTTTTGTTATCGCAGATGTCAGTGATTTTTTGATACTACATATGCAGGTCTTATTTGCTTGTCGGTAAAATATACGAATCATTCGATCTTGTGTACTAAGAACGCTATCATGGTTACGGTTATGCATAGTTACGGTTAAATTACGCGAAATTTATCCGAGAAGGGGGAAGACTCAGCCATTTCTAGACCATAGTTAATTTGGTATTGTAGGTCATACTTTGTTTTTACAAAGGCATGTTTCAAGATTGTTTTCTATGCTTGTGCCTGTTGTGCTTTTCTGTTTTGCGAAAAGAATCAACATTTCAAACAAATTAACAAACTCAATTGTTTTGCCGGTTCATGTATTGAAATAAATTTTCAAACCTTTTTCAATCAAATTGATTGATAAATTGATAAAGTTCGATGAAATGCCGACTGATGAAGTATTTTGGAATCACAACTAGTCTGTTATCGGGAGGTTATAAAACTAAGAACATAGTTGTAAGCCACGTATGATTTGGACTGTGTTCACAGCAGTATTAACCTCAATTTACGCCGATTGATTGAAGGTTTGGCGTATATAGTATAGCAACGGAACAGATTTAACCACATTTATAAGCGTGCATTATACGATTTCGCGTTTGTCGGCAACAAAAGTACCTTGTCAGTGCTTGGGTAATTTGGAATCTATTAATACCATCATACAAAATTTCTGTTATAATAGATTTCCATCACAATTTACCAAGTAAATTTGGACCGATACGCTTCTTTCATTGTGATCGATTTATCTCTGACTTTGCACACTAAGTAATCAGCTGTAAAACCCCTTATAAACTGCTATTGCGAGGAAGATGCCGCTGACTATGGATATATTGACTGATATCTATATATTTCGAGGTTTAGATCGATGGGAGTGTCATGTTGTATACTTTGCATTTGTCGTTTCAGTTCCAACGAGATTTGTCTTCAGTCCATTTCATGTATGCTTGCTCGATTTCGACGGGGTAGTATGTAAAGGAGCAATAAGTTCTCGATCTGTCACATTACTTGTCTTGTAGCTGCGCGCGACTGATCGGGTGGTGTAGCTGTCGTGGTGGTAAGCCAACCACATAGGAGCATCTTTGATAAGCGCTGGGTTTTGTCGAGAATATGGAATGAATGAGTGGAAAGCGAACGCTAATCTATGGCTGTTCAATTCTTTTCACGCATGGTGATATAGAATTTTTTTCCGCTGTATATGACGCCGGTGTTAGCACCAAGACAAAGATAAACGTGATAAAAATCTATTCGGAGTACTTGTGTCAGTAATTTTGAAGCAGTTCAGAATCATCCGTGCTTTGTAGTAACGGGGCTGTTTGTTGCAATAACTACGCCCGCACAGACTTCAGTGTCTAAAAGAAGTAGATAACATCTTTTTTTTATTTAGGGTTTCTTTTGGTAATTTTTGGGGTAAATTTTAGTAAAATTAGGAAAGTGAATCTATGTGCCGAACAGCACTAAGGCGCGGAAGGAACGTAATGATTTCAGTGCCTTTTAAACATGATTTTAGTTATAAATCATTTGGATATGTTGAAAATCCTAATAACCCATAGGTCAAAAACTATTTTAATGTGTAAGGCTAAATGTATGAAAGGTATGGCTTGTAATTCTGAACGACAAATTAAGCAGTTGCCTGCATGGTTTAATGGAAAGTGTTAGATAATATGTCAAATAATATAATATATATATATATAATATTAAAAAAAATATATATATAAGAAACTCGACTGAGCAATGCAGCATTAGGTACTTTTACATACAGCACTTTTACTATGTTTTGTATGTACCATATAATTTTTGTCGCATGTAATCGCGGCCATCTCTGTCGGCTAAACCAACTGGTTTATAGAAACAAACATTTATTTTCTTAAAAAATAAAGACGCCATCATTTGATACGTACTTATTACAGGGTTACGTGCTAAGCGTTTTGGGTTTTTTGCGTTCAGGTTAAAAAAATTACATAACGAAAATTAAGAAAATGTGCTAAAGGGCACTGAAATCAACACGTTCCCTTTTTCCATGAGTACTGTTCGTAGCATTTGACTTACCTTACTACTTTCGTTAAAATTTACTTGTAAAATTTGGGAATTCACATATTTCAAATAAGAGTTGGATGTTATCAGCTTTTTTTTTTATAGCAGACATTTGCTGTAGCAACTTTCAAAAATATATTTGGCATTGTGTTGTAAAGTGTGCATAATTATTACAGAATCGTTTGTAAGTGTCCGTCTATATGCATTTCGATATGTTCGCGAGGATAAAAAGCGCACTTATTGCTCAAAATGTTTATTATGCCAACTGTAAAGACATAAGCATAAGGACGATTGTTTTTGCATATATAGCCCGAATTCGAATTTTGTCTCTATACTCACCGCAGTTTTTTGGTAGCTCAAGCATTGTAACAAGAACCTTAAATATTTCAATGTTAGGCAAAGCTTTTTGAAATGATGACATTCCAAAGCCTTACTCGCGTAGTGCTTTCAATTCTTGTAGATATTAGCAAAGTAAATTTGTTTCATCCCGCACAGAGAAGTGACGCAGAGGCATCACCAATTGGTTACGTCCGACTGTCGGTTACAAGTCTCAACAGAATATTCTTTGGCATTTGATTATCTTATGGGGCCATTATTTTTCTAGTTCAATGTCAGCATCCTACCGGATGTATAGCAGAAATGGAGTGCATTCAAAATAGTAGTTGTGAGTTTACTGCCTAGTGACAATCCTTACTTCACTGCGTGTCTTGCTGTCTAATTCGTCCTGCTATTGAAACGACATGAAAGATTTGATCTCCAAGGCTGTATATACGTGGCATGTATACATTTAAAAATGCGTCACTAAGATATTATCTGCCGCGACCAGTTTACAATCCAGCAAACGATGACAAACGTCAAGTGCTTAAACAACACTCATACAAACCGCCAAAACTAATTAGGAATATAGAGTATATATAATATAAGTAATATAGAATATCAATTGTCAATATCAATCGTTATCATGTACCTGATTTTTCCAGCAAAACTCTTCGTCGCCTCTGTATGAAAAATTGCTAAAGCGGCATTCGTTTTTCCTTATTTGAAATTAAACAACAACGTAATAACTTGGCAATTAAACTGACACCCCACAGAAAGTGATCAACGACGGCCGCTAAGAAGCGGCCTCTTGCAGTATTCCCTACGCCTCGGAGGCGATAGTCGGTGCCAGTTGGTCTTTGTTCATTGTTAAGATCTTTATTGTCTGTTGACCCACTGGCCTATGTACTCTTTTATCCAAGTAGATTGGATAGAATTAGTTGCTTAAAACACGCGTGCCTATAGCCGAATGAGATATGTCGTATTCTCCATCAAAAAGTGCTGTTTTTTCAAGCTAGATGATCTTACGTTGACGCCAACGAAGCAAGCAGCGCCTTTAAATGTACAGGCTTCCTTTCAGCTCAATGATGCTGCGGTTGAGCTAGATAGTGTATATATGATTGATTCAAGATGCTCGATTTGGCTTTTGCTGGAGAGATGGCCCACTGTTCTCTAACGCTGCACGCTTCTAAGCAGCTCACGTGTGTGAGTACTATGTATGCTGGATTGAGAAGTTGCGATTTACGCAAGGTAAAATAAGCAAAACATTCGAATGTACAGTTGCCGACCATATATGGACTGTGTCGAACTAGTACCGCTTTGTAAATTTATGTACACGACAAATTTTTTTAATGTAATTGAAGGTCATGCTTATATGCAGTAACGATTTCTTAAAATAGCTGTCTTGTGTTGCCTTGTCGACTAAAACACTGTTGTTCCAGGTTGTCTGTAGCCTTTCTAAATGTAAATTGTCAAATGTTAGACTCGTATAGCCGTACCCAGTAGAAGTCTTTATTTTTTTTAGAAGATATCGGCATAGGCTTTTCTCATTGCATCAAAATGTTGTTACAGTAATGTGTTCTGGCAGAGGTTCGTCTGTCCGGGACAATTTGCAATTCGTAGAAAAGGAATTGTCCTGCAGTCTCGATGAATAGTACGACCTGTGTATCTCCTGGTTAAAGCCGTTCAATTCTATTCTTTAGTTTTACGTTTATTTAGATGGTCCTTGTCTAAACGTTTACCAATCTGACAACTGCAGAAATCCAAAAACAAAATCATGGCGCGTTTCCGTTGCACTGCATATCTCTAAATAAAGTACATACAACTGCGCATAAAAGTACACGAAAGTAGTTAAAATACGTTGAGCTTTTTCTTTAAGTATTCAACGGAACATTTGATTACTCAGTGATTTACGTGTGAAATTAATATATTTGTACCATTGCAAAAAAAGAGTTGCCTGAGACTGCTTTGCCGGTTCCGCTTATAATTCATATCGAAAAGTAATCTAACATAAAATGTCTGTTAAAGAATGATGAGTTATATAGCAACATTTGGTTTAAAAGCTTTTTTTATAGTTTTTCCTATGGCTTTGGTTCTAGGCGTTGCTGCGGACGCTGAATCCAAAGCGAAGTGTTTCTACGCCCGGTTTTGAACCTGGATCACTAGGCGAATATTTTGCTACTGCGGGGATCACGGGGCAGCAGTCATGTATCCTGCGTACGGTTTCTGCACAAGAGATACTACTTGCTGAATATTTCTATTCATTATCACGGTAATTCGGAGCAGCAAGCCCAAGACGATAAACAATACTATCCGTTCAAAAGGGTTTTACATCGTTAGACAAATTAGTTCGGCTGTTGAACCGCTGGCACCCGGCAAACCCCTTTTAGTCGATGAGGACGAGGTCAGGCTGTTCCGAGGTATAGAAGATGAGGCCGAGCAACAAAAGATGGCCACTACCATAAGCATATCTTCAATACTTATATTTGTTCAGTTTGTGCATTTTCAGTGCAGCAAATGCTTTAGCTGCACCAATATCAGTAGTATTACGCAGACAAGCGGTGGTTGTTGGATACTAATTCCAACGACTCGAGGATTTTACTTCAAGTGGAAGGACGAACGTGCAGCCGATGAAAGCTATGATGCTGGCTGATAGTGAAGTGGTGAGTCATTACCTTTGCAGTCATCAACATTTTGTCCGCTGGCGACGTCTTCTCGCCCGTGATTATATGACAGAGGTGTTCATTCGCAATGGACACAATCACAATAGACTGAAAGGGGTTCACGCAAAGCTAAACGATGTAAGAAAAAGTTCATGACTGCACGTGCCGAGAGACTGCAGTCGGTCGACATCCCTGTGTACGAGGTTATAGATGAGAGCAAAGAAGACTACGATATCGGTAAGAATAACGACGAACCGGCGATGTACGCAGCGTATGGTTGCTCAGTCTTTATTATATGCCGCTAGAAGACAACACGTATGCTAGATGCAACATGTAGATTGATTGCTTTAGTGGGTGGCCAGAAAGCACTTCTGCTATGCTTTGTTTTATAATAAGTAATCTCGTTCACGCCGAAGGAAATTAACGCAAGCAAGGCAAACTTACATCCGTGTGCATTATATTAAATAGCACTATCCTAGTGTATACTTGGTTGAGTAGAGACTCGACTCTCTCTGCTAGTCGGCAGAAGGTCGAACAGACGCAAAGTTTGTTAGACACAACAATAGCAAATACAGAAGGAGAAAATATTCATGTGATTTTTGGATGATTTTGTGCAGGAGCACGTCTATTTAGAAACTATATATTGCACAAGTAAGTTGGGCTAGACATGTACACTCATTTTATCTCTATGCACTTTAGCTGCACCCTTTTAGCATGCTGTATCAGTTTCAATTCGTTTTAAAGAAAGCACATTTGTACATTTAACAGTAAGGGTCGATGACTTTTGTCTTTCGTAAACCTTTAGCATCCCATCAGAACTTGTCAATGTTGGAGCGAGCGCCCTACATCACAATGCCTTCTAAATTTTCTAAAAATTTACACACTTTCGATCCCGCCTGGCCGTCAAACATCAACTACGTACATATCCGCCCAGATACAATATATTGCGTGTTAAAAAAAAGACGTATTGAACTATTGACCCTGGCGTAGGCGTTTTTCAGCTCAATCAGATGAAACATTGTATGTGACAGTATAGTACTACGCCAAGCAGACTAATCATGGCTTCACGTGTCTATCTCTAGTTGGCTTAATGCCATTATTTCTAGAGCGCATGAATAAGCGACCTCGCAACTATAAATGTGTTATTGATATGTTGAATAAATCGACGTACCGGGCCTGAACTCAATTGAAGTAGCTTATCCGTCCATTACCGTTACTGCACCATGTTTAGCATGCGACCAGCTAGCGAATTCAGCTTCGTATGAGTCAGATGACATGGCGCTTTGCGCAGCGATTTCTCTCCATTTCTATTGAGCTTACATATGTTTTTATTAAGTCATATTGATTTCCCTTATCCGATGATCCTGATCTTTAACGTCGTGCTCGTTGTTCGTGTAACGTCGTAGTGTCATTGAGAGCGCGATCTAAGACTTTGCTCTTCACTACTCAGTGGCTTCATTCGTTTCAAGATGGTGTGAGCATCGCACATCTGATTGGTAAACAGCCAACGAGTACATCTTCTCGTTCGTACGTGAGATTCTACATTTTAATGAAAAGTATTGCTAGTCGTTAAATACTGATGAATGGATGGTCAGGGTCCAGCTAGCTGATTTAATAATCAGCGAACAGGTTTTTCGTTGTTTTTTATGCCGCATTTTCCGTGTTGTGTAGGGCAACAATTCCCACCATATGAGAGGCAGGTGGAAAGATTTGCATACACACTGGTTAATAACACTGTGTGCGAGAATGAGTTGAAGACCTGCTTTTTGAATGATCTTCTAATTGTTTTTTTTTTTGCTTAAAAAACGAGAAGTATAATTTTGATCCCATCGAACTAGCCATAATAGTGCTGGTAGCATAATTTTGCGTAACAGTGAATGTGCTACACAACGGTGTCAGCTGGTAGTCGTTGGTTGTGCTAAATTGAAAAAAGCAAAAAATGTTGTAGAACCATACATCATCGCATTTATCGCGAGCTATAATAAGTACAGAATGATCATCCTATTAATTGAAAGTAAGAGAGTGTCAGTTCTCAATTAAGGCAAGCAAGTTATTGCACAGCGAAAAGAGACAAAAGGAGAAGGCCTTTAAGTGGACAATCGGAACGGTATTGTTGATAAAATACATTTCTGTGTGCAATTTAGTGCAACGGTGGTAAACTGCGTTGTAGCTTTCTTCCACCCGATCTTTCTTTGGAGCCTTCGTATTCGTTGCTCTTAGCTAAAAGCTACCATAAGTTCCCTTTTGTTAATCAGTCGTCTCATCTACGCCCTTGCGAAGTACAGGGTATCTAGTACAGGGTATGCCTAGCTAGCATTCGGGCATAATGTAATGTGTTTGCTATGATTAACCTTTGATGGCTCTTTAGAGAGCTTTCCCAACTACCAAATCCATGTTATCGTGTGCGTTGATTCTGTCAATATAGAGCAATCAGAAAATTTGGTTCTACGTCCAGTACTGTACTCGCCAGAGATTGTTTTTAGACGGTTAGCCACCAACATAAACGAAGCATCACAAACACGATACCACTGCAGTATCCCGGAAGCGATCAATATACAGTGGTTAGGATCGTTCAACGGTCCATTGTCTCTCATTCGGTAAAGGGTCTGTGGCTCCCTTCAGATTGCATTGTCTTCAGCACATTATTTTTCCAGTTCTCCTGCGAGTAATGAATGACTAGTTATCGATGCCGTCCAATCGACTGTCTGTCAATTAACAGTGGACATGATGGCGCCCTACACCATTGTTGGTGTGTCATGCTGCTACTGCGACGCAGTGATTGAAGTAGACCAAGCACTAGTTGACTTGCATAGAACTCTGGGACATTGGTCGTCATAAAATGGTGAATGGCCTTCACATGACGACAGGGCACGGCGGCCGCAGTACCGATTGCCGGCGGCTTTAGCGTATTGTCAGCTGTAGCCGCCGTTGGCTTCAGCGCAATTAATATCATCTCGTGACTACATGGCGCTTTTTGGCCCATTCGGTTGTTGTTGACTGTACCCAGAATTGGCAGCAGTAAAGTAGGAGGCCGGGTGAAACGGAGCAAGTACTCGAGGTGGCCAATCGCTGCGGGCTTAATAAAATGAAAAGGATAGTCTAGTAAGTGAACGTGCTTAGATTGGCTACCGCTTCGTTGACCTACCATGTCCCGTAGGCTTGATTGGTCCGTCTTTGTATTTGCATATCTGTAACACCTTTAGCTCGTGTAATGTTTCTTGTTATTATTTTATTATATGATTATGACATTATTTATATGAAGATCCATAATATATTAGGGAAATAATAGCTGGTGATCGCGATCGGGAATATGTCTACTTGGCAGAGAGCTCTATGCTCATATATAGCACTAATTGTGATTGTAATATCCAACAAAAACGCTTGTTTACCATTTGTATCCTGCTTGGTGTTAGCTCAAAAAGATGATGTGAGCTCGACAAGTAGTTAGGAGTGACAACCAGAAATATATTACTCGATAGCTAAATCATAGACAGGACGTAAGAATGGCCAGGTCAGTAGCACCGCTCTGTCGGGACAGAAGACGATAAGGCATGCTAAATAAGAAAGCGGAAACGATAGTTGAAAGAAAAGCAATAAGAACACTAATGGTCAAGTAGTCTTTTTTTATTATGGCAGGAAGAATACGTGTTTGACTGTGAGCAGCATGTCGAGCGTAGAGAATAGTTCAGCTTGTGTGTTGGCTTCGTTTTTTAAGATTTCCAATAGAAATTGCTAAACAAAACATGGACACAGAACACAGTCGGTTTATGAACATAGGATACGACTTATATGGTTAACCGAACTGAATGGATTTTTTGAGTTTTTCGAACTTTTCGAACAATTCTACAGTCGATAGGTAGTTGTTTTCGACTGCTGGTCCTGAGCTGATTAGCTTCCATAGAGTAGCATTAGTGCATAACGTATTTGCCTGCTAATCTTAGGGACACGTTATGGTCTAGATTCGAATCCAGGCATAGACAGATTTCGTTTCATGCTGGGAGCCAACCCTCTGATGAAATGCCTAACGGCGATACCGGACGTAAAACTCGAAAGGAGGTTAGCATTATATAGATTTGGCGCCCCCTGCCTCACGTCAAATAGACATATCCAGAGCTTGGGCTTTAATTATATATATAGAGTTCCTTATAGGGCTTATGGTAAGAGGTCGCGGCGTAAGCTGCCGCGTAACACCACTTGTTACTACGGCCATGTTCTTTTATCATAGCTTTGTTCCGTTTGAGGGAGCATCACTGAGCTCTGCTCTTTTTAGACCCGCTATAATTTTTTATCTGCTCTGCACACAGCTCAACCATAGCGAACAGCTGAAGCTCTTTGTATTATTTCGCCTCACAGAAGACGTCGTCGTTGATGACGATGTATTTTTGGCAACATCGTTTGCTTTTAACTTTACCATTGCTTTAGTTTGCCAACACCGTTCATCCCGATAGCTTTTCGACGTCCGAGAGTTTCAACCATATTTCTTTCCTTGATGGAAAGATCTCCAGCGTTGCTTTATCGGAAGGAACTTCGATAAGGAGGCGTTGGACGGATAGTTTACACGGAGGACCCTGTTGATGGTTTTGCTGGACCCCTCGAAATAGGAAAAAGCAATTCTGCAGGATTTCTTCGGTGGTACGCAGTTTCTTCGCAACTACTTACCGTTCTTTCAGTTTGATGGACTCAGCCTGTTGGTCTGTTCGCCGATCTACTGGCCGACTAGCCAACGTCTACGAAGCAAGATCGCCAGCAACAATTTCAGAAGCTGTTGGTAAGAAGAAACCGTAAGCGAAGCTGCTAAACCAGCTAAATTGAGGCGCGCATCGAACGCTACATGCGAATCGTCGTTGTTGTCGGCGTCAGCAACTGCAGGAAGAATGAATAGTCTTAACTGTTCAGATGGTCTTGGTAGGAACAGCGGGATCAATGCGGCAGGCGGCAAACCTGTCGTTGTTGCTGTTGCTGCTGTTTGTTTGGTTCCGATGCTGCTATTGCTGGTGCTGGCTGGCTGTTGGTTCTGTCGAACTGACGCACCGGGGGTGGGGGGGGGACAGTGGCTATGGCAAAGTTGTTGGGGGTGCAGTTATGACGGACGAAAAAACGACCAAAGAGACAGCCAGCAACGTAGAACGTACTGCTACTACCTCGCTAAGAGCCGAACCAAACAAACAAGCGTCCCTGCGCAAACACGAGACACGAGCGGGAAGAGGTATGCGGTTGGCCGATTGGTGGGCTAACTTGGCTTTGGCTTGCTTCTTCAACGTGTCGATTGGAGATAGAAGAACGGCGCGTACACAGTACAGACGGAGTAACCAGGCGTTGTGAACAGACCGATAGCTGTTGCTTGGGGTTGGCAATTCGAAAGCCGTTAAGATCGAAATAAGCAAACTACCGAAGGTTGTAGACAGCACCATGTTTCTCGAACGTCCGTTTCATTGGCGATCCGCGAAGATCCGTGCCGTAGCAAGCTTGATTTATTGAGCCATGGACATAAAAAAAGTAGCGATGATTTTTTTCTTCTTTCGGGCCGATGCCGCTAGGACAGGAAACATGCTTCATATACAATATTATAAATAAATACACCATAGTTTCTGTTGACGTTGCTGAGACGGCTACTGGTGATGATGGTCATATGATGGTTACGGTGATATTTGGGAATAGCAGTCACTGTTTTTGTCTCACTTTCTCTTTTCCTCTCGTTCTTTCTTGTTTCTATCGGTTGCGTTTGACGCATTTCCCTTATGAGCTATAGCGCAAACTGGACAATATGGCTTTCCGTTTTGTTGAGCGTTGCGTATATGCGGCTTATCTATCACATGGTTCCGATCATTATTCATGTATTTAGGGCATTCGAACAAAAAGTGTAAAGTGGGATGACAATGTACCGCTATCGTCTGCGTTGCCTTTACTTTTTTTTAACTCTACAAGTAGTTTCTACGCTAGCTCTCTCGTAGTTTGTGCAGAAGGGCAATAAGAGATTAACGAATAAATAGGGTCAATAAAATAAAACAGACAAATACTGTCATGTTATCAAATCTACTACTTCTGAAAAGAATGGGATAGAATAACGTAAGGAGTAAATTTGGTGAGACCTATCAAGATAACGATTTAGCGTCGTGCAGTTAACGAAGAACACGTTTGCTTGTTGTGTGATATATACATAGTATGATAACTAATTGATTATGCATGATACTACGTATATCAGCGTAAACGGAAGCGCGTATACATATGTATGGTATGTCAGGGTCGAACCCAGCGTACTACGTAGCACTTATTTCTGTTATTAAACCAGAATGCTTATTGAAACCAGTATCAACTTAGTCGATGCTTATGGCTGAAAATGCAAAAGAGCTTCTCTTTGGAACATTTGAATGTCATTGGCAGGAATTGCTTACAGGCAGAGAATTAGTAAAATGTCTATTTTGCTGGTCCGTAAAGACCATATCATATATTCAGATCAGGTTCAGAATATAAATATGCAACCGTTTTTAGTTTAAACATTGACAATTTTGACTAAGGTATATTATTACGATGGTGGTTCCTGAGAAGATTCATATAAACACAAGAGTGTTCATATAAGCACATAAGTGCTTCAGTAGGGAACGTGAAGAAACGTTTTTGTTTAATCATCGGCTGAAATCACGGCACTATTATTGTTGAAATGTTTAAATCGACTACTGTCCAATAAGAAAAAACAATTACGATTTTCATGATTGATCGCTTCTCAGTATCCAAATGTTTGGTTGGAAGAACAAACACGAGCGCGCATATTCGGACGTACGTGTCTATAATACATGACACAAGTATATATTTATTTTAAATGAATGCACGAGTTACAAGAGTTTGCGGATTGGAGTTTTCATTTTTACCCATGGTATATAATCCATTAAACGGTATTCATATTTGCTGACCTTTTTGCTTGTTTGTTACAGATGGATCCTCCAATGCCTTTGAATAGCAACATCAGGCCAAAGGTCGAGGGTCAACGGTTCCCGCAAGTCGGAGGTACGTGTTTTCTTAAAAGTAAGCTAGAAATCTTTACAGAATATAAAATAGTTTTTATTGTGGGAAGAAGAGTTGCTGGACGGCTTTTGTTTCCTGTTTAACTTGGCAAGCATGGCATTGGTTAAATTCGTGTTCGCTAAATACTTGACTTATGTCAACAAAGTAGGGTCAGCTACTATAGCACTAAACGACCGGAAGTCTTAAACTAATTTAAAGTGGCCAATAGAACACATACAATCAGATCGTTAATTGCTTCAGGTTCCTTCTTACGCATTCGGCCCACCATTTACATAAACTTTCAGCGAGTCCATTAGTTAAGTCCATTAGCTGTGAAAAAAGTGATTCGGGGTGAAAGTAATCAGGTGCCAGGTACTTCATGTCTGATGTCACAAAATGCTGCTCTTTGAAGGGGCGGTATCTGTACGCACTTGGTGCTGTTCTTACTGCTTGTAAGAAGTGGAGTGGTGCGTTTACCAACATATCTTCTTCTAAGAGGAGGTAACCTAAGGGATCAAAATATACGTTGCAATTTGGAAAATTGCGATTCGAGTTTGAGTCCCATCTTAGACAACAGAGTGTTGGTGGTAAATAAGAACAAAATTGACGTCGTTCCGTTGTAAACGAATTAATTATATTGTCTTTTAATGAAATGTTTTGATGTGCCGACAAGTACCCTTGATCGATGTATCGATGAAATGTAGTTGCTAGGCTTCAATGACGGCGTCAGTTCGGGGCTCAAGCCGCTCACAGGTCATTTTACAAAATTCACAGTTAACTTTGTGGTAATACCTGCCACGACTTTTTACAACACGCCATCCACAAGAAAAAACCTTTAAACCTGAATATACGGGGACAGTGGATCAAAGATCCCAAAAATCTAAAAGATAAACTGTTACCTATGAGGATCTTTGGGAAATAGATAATTTCATCTCAAAAACAGCCTCTTATTTCTTAGTCGTAAGATCGGCTTTCGAGTTGTCAGAAGCGACTTTTTGTATTCTTTTTCCAGGAATTTTTTTGCGGTCCAATCCCTATTGCGGGTTTTCTGCTTTGGCGTACAGAAATCTCTAGCGGGTTTCCCCATCTTTCGTACCTCGCAAACGAACTTTTTGCCTCCATTATGATGTTTTTGTGGTTTTGTCCTACACAGAACTCGCTTTCAAGTAACGTACCGCTAGTAGTAAATGAACGTATGCCGGTTACGTCAAATAGTCCGCTAAAATGTGTTCCAGGGTAGCCTGAGTAACATATATACATATGTGTACATACAACATCAGCACGTATATATATTGCTGTTATAAGTGAATGTGGCGGACATTAATATTTACGTGAACTTTTGTACTATTTGGAATGATAATTGTTTAAAATCTTAAAAAAATCTTCTTTATTTTTAAAACACGCCTTCCTGCATTCTGGCAGCTACCAGGCAGCCATATACCCGCGATTCGCACTACCATATGTAACTTCTCTTCTCGAAATAAATCGACAATGGGATATGCTTACCTGCTAGTGGCTCTTTTTAGGACACCGAAAGCCCCATAATCGTGCAGACTTCGACAGGGGGGAACAAACGGATTGAAAACAGCATTGGATATTCCTTTACCCAACTGAGGAAACAATCGAGCTTCGCGATGAGGTTTGGCATTGCCCCTAAGTAACCCGACTATCTGCTGTCAATCGCTCTGTGCTCTGGGCCAATGAGTTTAAAGAACTCGAGATAGCGCACTGCATTCGTTGTTCCACTTTCGCCGAGTGTTTCATAGTAGCAGATGACGTTGATGTTCATCGCAAACCTCGTCCAAACGTACTCGACATTGCCACTAAACTCGATCTCCCTGTAGGACGATGCCATTTCGTCGTCTAGCCTCTCTGCGGTTAGAAATAGATACTGAACCAAACGACGTCCATGTTGACCGCATGTTCCACGCGGGTCTTTTTGCCGATTAAAGTCCCGCAAATTATACGTGGACTACACCACACATATTTCCAATCAGTTTAGAGTAAATTTACGAGGGACCCTATTTTCTACTTTTTCTTTTGCATTTTTGTTATTTTGATTATAAATCTGTAACGCGTTAGGTGTTAAATACCAGCTTTAGCCGACAAAACCCTTAGGCTTCAGCTCTGTTTTCGTATTCCCGACATCTCCATCTTTTAGAAACTTGGATTCTTTACATAGTCATTCGAGAAATTTTTTCCTGAATTTTTCATCAACCTTCGATAAATTATTGACGCGCTGTGGCCTTTGAGAAATAAAAATTGAGCTGTTGAGAGTTGATTTTCGAGACCAAAAAATCCTGAATTAATTTCTCTTGGAGTAAACTCAGTTTCCAAACGACAGAAGTATCTACCATCCAAACTTCGTCTGCAAGCGACACGTAGTTCAAAAGCTATACAATTTCAAAGTTTACCAGCCGGCAAAATCCTTTTCAAAGCAGCGACAATTAACAATCGAGCAAATGCATGCCTGCTGGTGAGTTTACGTAATTGACTATTTCGGAAAATAAACACAAATTTTAGTTCCATTCCATCTGCGATAATAGTCAATCATTTTCTTCAACCTTTTTCTCTCTGGTTCCACCTTTGCTAATATAACAGCGGCTATCAGTAACATTATTTGAATGAAACGGGACAACAACAGGACAGTGTCTTTGTGTTGGAACGGGATAGAAGAAAAGCACGGCTGCAGCTAAACCATAGGAACTAACCCGCTGATGAAATACTGGTAACGGTCTGGAGCAACAAAGCATCGACTGGAAACCACCTGATATCAACCAACTAGTAGCACAAAAAACAACGAACGAGAAAGCCAGAAACTTTGTCGTCGAAGTAGTCCTGTTCGTTTTTGCAGCGACCACCAAAATGGGGTCTAATAATAAAAAAATCGAGCGAAGCCTTTTTGCCGTTCTGTGGACGTCTGCTAATAGCAGATACAGATCTGTGGGGACGTTGCGGTGATTTTCATGGTTCTTTTCATGCGACGTCAATACACTTTGACGTGTAGGACTAAATGTCGTTGATCTGATGATAGTGTCAGAGACGTTTCGTGAGAAATCGTATTTACAATAACATGGATTTGCTGTCTGCTTGATCGAACGCAGCGCCATTCTGTCGCGCATTAAAGCTGGTGCCTCAATAGATTGGCGGCACCAACAGATGATTTCAAAATTTTTCGGCTCTAGCTGTTGTTGTTCTTATCGTCTATGTGCTCATTGTAGTGCCCTGTATTTGTACATACACAAATATCTGTGCTTGCATCTGTTTGCAAATTCGTTTGTGTGTCATCTAATTCTCGGGTGCGCATCATAGTCGGCGTTGAATGTCGGAGTGGTTATGTAGTATTTGTTGTTGCTACGAGGTGTATTTGGTATGATGATAACGATAACCAATTTCGAAGCAGAAAAGCTAGTCGCCTTGTTGTGGCTGCTCGAGTTTATTTGGGACTTCTGATTTTTGCCGTCGCAGATATTTGTACTGTCATTATTGTTGTCTTGTAACGTAGAACTGTACGCACTGGTCTAGTGGGGAATGCCCCGTATTTTACGGTACGCGTACGGATCCAACGAATGTCTAATGGTGGCTTGAATCCTTGTTGTAAATAATGATACTTTGATGCTCAACTCTGGGGACAGCAATCAGCGTAACTTGTACTGAACTATTCAGAATACCAGATATTCGTTAGGATTTTGTCTACTATATTTATTTCAATGTTGCATGCAGTTGAACAAAATGAACTGCGCCAATTTCGTAAATATGAAATGAGGGTTGATGATAAAAACGTGAATATTGTCGGATTAATCACAATTAAGACGTCAAGCCCATAGATAAAATCGAATGTGGGGACCGCTGTGTCAGGAAGCCCAAAAACTATATCTACTTCTGTGCTTCGTTTTCTTTTTCTGAGAACTAACCGTTAATTCTCCAGCCTCAGTGAACAAGGCTAAGTTTAAACGAGTGCTTGCATGTCCCAGCTTCATTCGGATCGAGAGAGACCAGCGTTGTACTAAACGTTGCATTATAAACATACTGCAATGAATTTGTCATACCGATAGATAACCGGACAGATAAATAGCAGCAGTCTAATCACCATTTTAGTCAGCTAAACGACTGCAGTTCCAATGGTGACAACGCCATTTCGGCGAGATTCTCCTCTCGGGACAAATAGACATGTACGGTGCATCGACTGCGAACGAATGTGAAGATGACGATTTCGATGGCAATCTTCACGCATCGGCACAATTTCGTACGTTATTGACATGGCTTAGCTACTGACCCGTGCTAACTGATTGTGTGGCGTTTGATTAGTCACCAGGTTACCAACTGTGTGCGGTGGCGCTGCTGTCTGTCATTTGGTGACTACTGAATAATTAGTGCCAAAGTAATTATACGACGTCGTTCTGGGAACGGGAAGGCCGCTTTAGGAATTTTGCGTATTCTTTTAACTTTACGAACATCTGTCTAGGACTGGTTCTGGTTACTTACAATTTATGAAATAACGGCGTACGTATCAACTGCATTTTCATCTGCTGTGTATATAATGACGGGAACAGTCTTGTCCGTCGTTTGATGGTTTATTATTTTGCCTACGATGACAATAATCGATGAGAAGCATATGTAAGTTCAGTATTTCATATATGTCAACGTCATCATCAGTAGTTGCTGATGAAGTTGTTCGTGATTAGGGGTTCCAGACTGTTTGAGCATGTCAAGATCTTTGAGTATCACTATGACTTGCATTCCTTTGTTCTATTCATATTTAAACAAATTTTACTTCCGGAAGTCGCTACGCGGGGCCAAATGTAGGGGGTTAAGAACGTGTGAAATTCTCAGATCTGCATCAGATTAGAGAAATCGTATGGACGGTTCCCGTATAGAGGGACGTAAAATTACTTCGGCTAACATTGCGAAATTCGGCTTATTTTTATATGAAAGGCAAACAATAAGATTCGTTTCGCCTTTGTGACTGCTGCGGTATTAGAATTAAAATAAGACATTTAGCATAAAAAGGCCAAGACTTACTTCCGCAAATTTACTATCTAAATAAAAAATGACTTAGGTTTCTTTGGGCGGAAGGCGTATCATCTTCGTTGTCCTGATATCCATGTGCCGAGAACGTTCTGTTGTCAAAATGTCAAAATGCTGCAAATTGCGATGGGAAGGATGACAATTTGTAGGACAAGTTGTCCTACCAGTTACTAACGTATTTATAATAATATATAACGTATTAATAAATCTGAATGTTGCATTTTTTATGTTATTGCTTGGAATTACTATTGGATTATTAAAGCAGACGACGATGTCTAAAATACTGCTGTCATTACAGCGCAGCATTACATAAACTGATATTTGACTAGAGAAAGTTGCTCCGACTGAGTTACATAATAGTGTCTACCTTGAGACTTCAGCTCATACAGAACAAAGAAGTTTTCGATCTGTTTTTTGGAGACTCCATTTACCTGGCATGTATCTTTAATATATACTAGATTATATATTTAAATTATCCGCTGTAATTATATTCGTACTGTGAACTACGCACAAATTTCCATTCGTTATAGAAATCTTTCTTTTATGGCGTTTATTTCTTATGATATTCTATAGGATAGTTACATTGCTGCTGATGATGGTCGAAGACACGATGGGGGTGATTCACGGCTATAACAAAGTGCAACATTTATTTTGAAGACAGATTTGTGATAAACAAGTTCAGAAATTTACCTCACGCGTGTTCTGCTCCTGATATACCGGAATATTATAAAATAGTGGTTGGTAACGAATATTCACGAATCCTGTTAGTTAATGTTATATGATACACCTTAGCTAGTAACACGGTGGCAATGACCTGTCGGTAGCTTCATATTAATCAAGCAGGGGGTCGTCCCGTTAGAGCTGTGAGTGAAAATCCAGCGCTAATGGGATCTTGCCAGACTTATTTTATCTCAAGAATAGACAACCAATACTAGTTCTGCTCATTTAAATAAGACATTTTCTCTCACAGTGTAGCGTTTCTATTAAAAGCTAATTTTTTAGTCAGCTTCCGTTGGCTGGTGTTGAAACACTTGAATTTTCAGGGAATTTCGTGCCGAGCTCATGTGATCCAAGCGAGGTAAGTTTTGCTAAAATATTATTGTTTTTTGCTAATCTGCTAACGATACTAACTTGATTTGATGCTGGTAAGTCTGCATCGTGACGGGTTTTTTTTTCGAAGATTGTAGACGACATTAGCAGACGCTATGTGACTTATTTTGCGATATTCTTTTAGCGCGAAAGAAAGTCCGAAAACTGAAACGACTGGCATGCTCATATTGGTTGTTTACTACTTGCTCCTAAGCATTCATAAATATACGACTGCTGTGTATCCGGATAAACCTCAACAGGATATTGCCGCGGCAGGCACGTCTTCATCCGCTCCCTCTAGTGCCAGAACTAGACCAGCCCTTTTTAGAGTGACAACTCCTGGCGAAAAACAATGCGATGAGCTATTATCTAATCTATTTGTGTTGGGCAAAGCGCTAACGAGGCTAAAAACTTCTTACCATTTTTTTAATGTTGCAAGTTTTTATTCGACTACTAAAGGATCAACAAAGATTTTCATAGGTAAACTCGAAGATCCTTAATGGGGTTTAAATTTGAAACATAAAAATTCTAAAAGGGCTCCTGAACATACACCTGAACTGTTTGTACCGAAATTAAGAGGCGTTTTGGAGAGAAATTATCAATTAGCAATTGAGTCTGTTTCAACTGTAACCTTTTTGCACTCTTTGGACTTTATTACAGCCCATTTGACTGCATCTTTGGAAGATTTGGCCCCCTTTTGGTCAATTTTTTAGTTTTTCTGTATGGTGTATATGTCAGGGATATTTCAGCGAGTTTGCGGCAGCCATATTGTTTGACGCATGATTATAATAATTTGCGAAATAAAGACGGAAGTACTTTGGAAATGGTAAGTAAACGAGTCTTAATTTGAAGGTGTGATTGCAGCGAGTAGTGCTTATATCGAATAATCTTGACCATTCGAAATGTCATTTTTGGTACGCGCGAAAAAATCGTTGAGTTGTGTCCCTGTTTAGAAAAAAAGCATTAGAAAAACTCCGGATAGGTAGCACCCTAGGTATTCATATATATGCATATAAATATCTGGCTTCTTTCTTGCCCGTGTGATCAATCCCAAAGTCGATGGGTTGTGCCAGATCAGCTAGCGTAGCCCACATTAGTTAGGACGCTGTCCTAATTATCCATCAAGTGAACATGCTTAACGCCCACCTACGCGAAATACTTAGTGCCTATCATACACATAATTGTTGGCATTTGATACGATTGGGCAGTTCCTGTCCATTTGACGAATTGGAAGGTATGAGGACGGATTAAAAACAATGTTATTCGGGAGATATCTACTATGCGTTGTGATAGATTTGTATCATGGATATTTGCTCTATTATAACAATTGCCGCTTATATGCTGCGTAATAATGCCACTAATATATAGTAATAATTAGCGTGATGTTAATGCCAGAATCACGGTGACCTAATCAGATATTATTCATTAGTTTCTGAAACAAAAGTGGCCACGGGAACCCATCAAATTAGGTAGAACAATCTATCGACGCGCAGCAAGGCTGGGGTACACTCTGACCCTGTTATTGACGGCCCAGAAAGAAGCCCGCGGAGTATGACACTTTAACGCGCGTGTCATAGCCGAGCTACACATTGTACAAAATTCTCAGGTTAATGCTTGGCGGGGTCGTTTCAGCTAGTGGGTATATCGTAAACAAATGTATGGATATAGAAACCAGTTGCCTCAAGCACGCCAACAGTCATTGGGCAAATCTATTTAGGTATACAAATATATATTCGGTAATGGCGTATACTTTCGTTGTTGCTCAATGAAGAAATTTGATTAATAAAGCATCTTCTGCCTGATGTAAACGTTGAGACTAGACATCCGAACCTTTATATATAACAACAAAGTGTTTGTTTGGTGTAACGTTCATTAGGTTATTTCCAATTTTAAATGTTAGCGCTAAGATGAATCCAGTCCGAACTTTGAGAACCGATTGAAGCATCTTGCGTGCTCGTAATAAGATGGTAGAGAAGAGGTCAAACCTGTGACGATACAGAACAGGAACAAATGGGCCAAGAAGGCTAGAATATCTGGCCCACCACTGTGCATTTGATCTTTTTGCTTTATCATTAATGCTGATTAATCAATTAATATTACTTTTATTGTCTGATAATAGTAGCGATCTCTCACAAGTTGGAACTAAAGTACTCAAAATATGAAATTTTCGCAAAACAACAAAAACAATAATGGACAACACATTTCGACTTATAGCTTAATCAACGAAAGTTGAGTAAACAATAAATTTCTCTATATAGATAAGAAAGGAGTCTTATTGCTGGGTTTTAGTTTTAGGCTAGCATCAACCCACCTTATATGATTAAGTTTGTCAAAGTTATCAGAGCAGCATACACATCGTTTAAACGGAAAATTAAAGCTTTTGATACTACTTCCACTACACGGTCAACCTGCGTTATTGTAAGCGTTTACTTAGCGTGTGTAGCGTTTCAGGTATTGAACTTTAATCCAATAGGATTCGCTCCTCAAAATCGGTTTTCCCTCATTTCTTCGGTGCCTTTGTTTGCCTTCGTATGCGTCGTTGTGGCATTTGCATTGGTAATGCGTTATTCACGTATACGAACCAACTTTAATCTGTACGTGAATAAACTAACATGGATGGACAAGTATCATCGTAAGTCGGTTCATAGAAGTCTCGAAGGTTCTGCGCAGGGCTACAGGAAAAGAAACATCGCCATTGCCGGACACGCTGCCCATAGTCAACCACTACTGCCACGACTGTTTCTCTACCGCCGAAAGGCTTTGTTTTCCATCAATATACTTGGTGTAACACACAGATTCAACATCGGCCCCGATAGATCAGGACATCGACACCGTCCGTAATAGAAGCTAGCATACAATTTATTGGCCAGTGATTAAATTAGACCAGTTCTATCGCGCCTGCCATTGCCATTGCTGTTGCTGTATGCCAAAGCGGGACCTAGTGCTGACCTCGACTCGCGCCTTCCCGCAGCAGGATCTACTATAATTAAATAATAAAGAGCTATACCTGCCGACAGCGCGTAACATATCGTGGACGCACAGGCAAGCGTCTAGCCGTTCGAAAAATCGGTATAATAAAGCGAAGTTCACAACGAATGATGCAGACCGGGCGACGATAATTAAGAAGTTGAATGGACGACAGGACGATTGATTGACCCCCCCCCCCATCTGTTACAGCAGAGTGGTTGATGGTAAACGGCTTGCGTTCTGTTGGGCTCTGATTATCGGCCTAGCAAGCCTTGACACCAAAAACAGTAACATTCACGAGGATTTTAGAAAACTGCAGTCGCAGCTGCCTACCCAAAGTGATGGTTGATTGTAAATAGAACGATAAATGAGTGAATATTTTGATAATAGAAATCAAACGTATGCATAATGTACATGTAGTTATTTGCGAGCTGTTGGGGTAGTGAATAAAACTACTCACCTAAGCAAAAATAATTTTTTTTTTCATAACCTTATCGAACTGTAAAACGGTACCCTGCCGTAATAGTAAAAATAAAGAAAAAAAATCTTTTTAATGTGTGATTTAGATAGCATTTTCAAACTGCAATCATTTTCTGACATTTGCGATGGACAATTGACTAACCTAATCAATACAAAAAAATCCCTTGCTGAGATCTAGGTGACCTTGTCTTTTTTGATATCGCAGTTCTCTTTTTGTAGAACATGTAACAAAGACTATTTCAATTACGACAGGATTAATATATGCATCGATCTCACTTGAACATCTTAGAATTCGTGATCGAACAGATCCGCGTTATCTGGCCAGACCACGGTTCGATAGCGCGACCCAATAGTCTAGTGTCGACGGTTACCAAAGTCTAGCGAATCAAAGAGGAGGTTAGACAGCCGTAATCAAAGCAGACAAAGCGTTTTGCGTTCAGAGACGCAGTCATCAATCAGTAACGAAACTCCAAGGAAAACAATCGTACGCGATACCAGGCAGGGATACGTGTGCCTTACATAACGACAGATGAAGCACTCTTTTCGAATGCAAATCAAAACCACCTTAAAGCATAACTGGACAGGGTGAAGCAGATAAATATATCTTTATTTTTATAATATTATGATTATTACTATCACAATTGTGCTACACATTGTGAACGTAGCCGGCAGTAAGCCGTGATTTCGGTAAGAGGGTATGACCGTACATTTCAATGCCTACATGCCAAGCACTGTGAAGTGTTGTTGTTTACGTGACACAAGTGAGCCGTGACAAAATATTGCCCTTAGCAACATGTTCGTCACTGGTGACACAGATTCTATGAATAATGTTAATTTGTGACTGCGTACGTTTTAATCTACCCGAAAGTAATTTGATGCAATCTAGCCAGATCTGCTGAGGGGATAGGGCGAACATTTATCGCCAGTAAGCAACCGTCATTGGGAGAGGTGCGTAATAAGGGACTATAGTTTGCAGCGTGTGCATATATGTGATGGCCATTGTTGTGTACTATACAGTGTGCAACCTGAGACGTTGGCCGCTTTTATTAGCAAGGAAGTTCGGTAGTCGATTTTTTTTTTAGATTATTATGATCGAGATGGGCTCCAACATCATACATATATATGGTCGTTAGTATTTAGTTTATTTATACAACGTAAAATTAGAACTTTCCACACTTTCATTTCAGCGGCCACTCCAATCAACCAAAATCTGCCGTCAACTTGTGGAGGCGGCTCAGCGTCCGCATCAAATAACAATCCCTTAGGTTCCGGCAACGGGAGTGGTGCAGGAGGATGCGGAGGTACTGCCGGGACCGGGGGTGGCGTCGGGAACGCCGGTGCTTTAGGGGTAGCCGGTGCTGGAGCGCTTGGGGGTTCGCCATCCAGCACACATCTTGCCGCATTGTTTGAGTGTCCCGTTTGTTTTGATTATGTCCTTCCACCGATACTACAGTGTCAAAATGGTCATCTTGTCTGTTGTGTATGTCGGGAGAAGCTTTCGTGCTGTCCCACCTGCAGGGCGCCAATCGGCAATATTCGCAATCTGGCTATGGAAAAGGTACGCAGCGAACACACTGTATAAAAACGACAATCGTGAAATCATCAAAGTTTACTTAAGATTGTACCGCTTTCTGTAGTTGACAGCAGATATGTCCGGACATCTTTTCCTAGTAGGCACTGTAAAAAGATAGAAATTTAGCGAGTAGGTGGAGTCTTCTGTCCTAATCGTACTTTGTGAACCTCAGTGAGCCAACCAAATGATATGGAAGATTCCATAAAAATGTATATATCCTTAAAGTCCCTAACCTGAGCCGCTAAAACCTATTGCTAGACTGAAGTCTAATTTCGTTCTTCTATTTTTCTCTTATCATAAATGAACTGTGATCATGATACAGGTAGCGGCCTCGGTGTCGTTTCCGTGCAAGTTTCAATCAAATGGATGTCACCATCTGTTGAGTCACGCTGAGAAAGTCGGTCACGAAGAGGTCTGCGAGTTTCGCCCGTATAGTTGCCCTTGTCCAGGCGCCTCGTGCAAGTGGCTTGGCTCGCTTGATATGGTTATGGCGCATCTCACGCAACAGCACAAGTCAATCACGACGTTACAAGGTAAGGTAGCATAGGGCGATCGAGTCAAGAGGCGAAGACCGTTGAAAGCGCTCTACATTGTCTTCCTTTTTGGTTAGGGAATACTACATTTGTTGGTAGCGGTAGTAGGACAAAACACTAGCGGGTGCACCCCAATAAAGAAACTCTGCGTTTATATTGGGCGTAATATTTTAGCACAGAATACCTGTCCTTCTAAAACGGCAATTACTTAATTCAATTATCCGCGTTTAGATATTTCTCTCTTTAGCAATGCACTGTATTTTATCACTGCGTCAATTTTCCGAATGAAAATCTTAACTACAATAAGAAATGATGTTGTCTTTGTCTAAATTAATGAGCCTTCGAAGTCACAAAACGTGAGTATCTGTGTAACGAACGCAGATCTCACGAAACACTCCTGCGAAATGTGATTTAGTCGAAATAGAGGTGAGACTTTTGTAACCAGTGTATGGTTTTTCGCTAAATGTTTGCGTTCTCAGGCGAGGATATTGTTTTCTTGGCAACGGATATCAACTTACCTGGAGCCGTTGACTGGGTCATGATGCAGTCATGCTTTGGACAGCACTTTATGCTTGTCCTTGAAAAACAGGAGAAATATGAAGGATATCAACAGTTCTTTGCCATTGTCCAAATCATCGGATCAAGGAAACAGGCCGAGAATTTTGTATACAGGTACGACCAGATAAAACAGGTTTCAAATAGCTTTTCCCCATCTCCATTCACCGATACACGGCAAATGTATGACAAAATTTGACTTTTGAACTTCGAACATTATTACGCCATCCACAATCTCGGCCATTCGTGAGAGATTGCTCATACTTGTGACCACAGTTTCGACATTACGGTCTAACAAAATGTGGCTGCGTTATTTTGCAGGCTTGAGCTCAATGGAAACAAACGTCGTTTAACGTGGGAGGCCACGCCCCGATCGATTCACGAAGGCGTTCAATCCGCTATTATGAACAACGACTGCCTCGTGTTTGACACCTCTGTCGCCAAGTTCTTCGCAGATAACGGCAACCTAGGTATCAATGTAACCATAAATGTTGTCTGAGAATCAGTTGGAGCATGGGATGAGCCACAAGCGCAGGCTGGCGGCAGACTCTTCGGCCAAACCTCAGACACTTCAGACAAACCGAAGTAGTCACAGATAAAACGAAACACAAGCAAAAACAAACAAATGCCCGAACGGCCCCCGTATCGCGTCATGTTTCGAGTGGCGGCGGGTTTTATGGCCAGATGCATTGTTTGTTCACGGTTGACGAGATCCTTTTCGAGTGACCTGACGGTACCATCCGATCTACGAAATTAGGAAGAACGTAAGCATCCCATTGCAATGGCAAAGATATCCAATATAAAGTTTATAAATGAACGCTTGCCAATGGCCAACCAACAGTTGCCTATAGGAGATGGCAAAGCGGATCAAAGATGTAGTTAATGGTGGTAGAATACCACTGCTGTACTTACGTTCCTTTTAGATTTTGTGTTTACAGTCATAATCGATCACTATCGATGAAAAGTTGTTGCTTACCGAGCGTCGATAACTAATGTCGCTGGGAAACAAACCGCTGGATTAACTGAGACGGCTATGCGACTCTCACTCACTACTGTTATTCAATTTGTATCCGTTGCCGGCTTGTTGAGCTGTTCCAACTAAAATTGCTAATTTAATGTGAAAATCATGGAAAAATATAATTTACGAGACCGCGTTCATAGGAAGATTTGCCTCTGTACATAGAGGTAACGACATTATGAAAATGAAGTGCAGATGACTAGTTCGTAGTGCGTTAAACAAGAGTGATAGAGCGATAGACGGCAGATTTCACCAACACCAAGGCATTTTGTGTGAGTCCTCCGTCCGGAACTCATTTCCATTATTTTGTGTTACATGTACGACAGGTGGTCGACAAAAGGACATTATTAATATAAACTCCTTGTAGCATTTAGTCAGTCATAGGCGACTAAGGCTGCGCCTTGAATAGGCAAATGCGTACTGCAATCGCGACGGCTTTTCCTGCACCCCAGCCGGTGTATCCACTTACCTGTGGCCGTTCCTGCTCGCTCGCATTTACAGATTCGGTGACTAATAAAACTACTAGAATTATTAATCATCAGGTCAGCCATTGAAAAATGTCCATGATTGTCCGTGGAAGCGAAGGCATCGTGTAATAACAAGGAGTGTTTCAAAAGAATCTTGTGGATATTTACTACGAGTTATACTTTGTTCACGTCATAACGATTTGTGTGCTTGCGGTAACGCCGACATTAGAACATGGAAAGTAATGGGTCGAAGAATCAAAGGAGGAGAACTCAAAAGGAAGTCTAATGTAGATAATCGACTTGTTTCCCAGGCAAAATTATGTTGAAGTAACGCGGGACTTTACTAGTGAACGGGCATCGGGTCCATATACACAAACTCTCGGAGGCAACAAAACAACGTTACTCTAGGGGCTAAAGATGAATAACGAACTACAGGCAATAATCATCATAGTAGTAATAATAAATTATGTAGACAATAGTGGACGTTTCGTTATGTAAAATCACTGCTCTAGCAAATACAAAGCAATTATACAGCAAGCAATAGAGCTACGCATAAAACAGATACTTTAAGCTCGTTAGAATTGTTTGCTTGACCCAGTTGCATAGAATTTACTAAACTACAGTAGCTCGTAGACGTAACTTCGAAATTATTGGGTTAATGAAGAGCTGGCTACAACTATGAACGACACCGGACGGATAGGACGGGACGTCTGTGGCTCGAGCAGTTTCGCTGAAGACTTTCAAGGTCAGGTCTGTTAATGATCAAGCGAATAAGAATTACCGCAAGCTCTAAGGCTTGATTTCTTGTTTTATCTGTTTTATGCTAGCGAATGCCAGAGCTAAGTTGTTTTTGGCGGGGAACAAAAGTGGTACAGCGCCACTCGGAAGTAGAAGACAAGCAAAAGTCAAGAATTCGGTGGCCTGGAACTTAAATGCAAACAACTAGCAGTATAGCGTAGGTACGGAAGTATCGCCCCTATGAAAAACAAAAGGTGATTTGTATAATTCCACATGGCAGTTCCAGCAGTCATCTGAGTTTCTGGCAGCAGTCATCTGGGCGGAGTTTTCGTGTAATAGCGAAACAGGCTAGATGATAATATAATTTCATGACGCTTTCCAATACGAAGACAGAGTGGAAACAGCACCGATTTAGGTGCCTTATCTCAAATAATAATAACAACAACAAATATTATTATAAGTGAAGTGTATGACAGTTTTTAACACTTCGATGTAATGGGTTTGTGCTACGCGTGATGGGCTCAAATCGTTCCAAATCCGAGCTGGCAGGATCATGTTTATGGCGAACAATATAACCAGTTGAACAGGCATATGGAAGATACCTGCTATGTATAAAGATATATACACATATATCTATCCATATGTATAAGACAGCCCAGAATGCGATTCGGGAATGGAGGAACAAGCATGTGAATCGACAGGAAATAGACTGAAAGGACAAAGAGCTGATCAGGACATCGGACGTCTAAGTCTAATTGTGTAAAATTTCGCCAAGTACCGAATAAACTAAATATTGGCGGATTAGAGCAAAGTTAGGGTAAAGACCAAGCTGCAAGCTGAAATCTACGAATAGGTGGAATCGTGACGGAAAGAATGCATGTGAGAAAGAATGGAGGACTGAACGCAACAAAATATAGGTTGGAAGTTGAATAAATCAATGTAAATAAATCGTCCATTTTATTGCTTCACAGTGATGACGCCTAATTCATTGTACAATTGTTAGGGTAGTGAATAAAAAACTTCACTCAATGTATAACAATGTAAGATTCAGTTGTATTCGAATTTTGTTTGCGCAAACTATCTTTGATGCTCTTAAATAATCGACTGAAAGCCAGTACTACTAGCGACGTTCTAATAACGTAATATACGTATTCATCACTCCCGGATCCTCAGATCTTCTGTGTAAGCGTATTTAAAGAATACTGAGACCGTTATGTGATTTTTGATTGATAGCAGCCTGCGAACTTACTTGGTGACTGTGTGTTAATAAAAATTTCTTTAAATGTTGACTTATGAAATTGTTTAATGTCGAATGCACATGGTGGGCAAGCACGTTTCTGCCCCGACAGGGTAAGGGAAGGGGACAACATGATGCTGGTAGTTAGCGCTTAAATTGGGTCGCTAGCAAAAGTTTCGTTCTAAGTAGTATAAACGGCTTCCTCATATGGGACTGTTGGGCACAATATGCCTAATTACATTTGTCAGCAATAGACAATTGTTGTGCCAATGCCAACATTCCTCGGCTGTGAGGAAAAATCGAACTCTATATTGTTAAAAGCAATTCATCCAGTTGGGATTTCGCCACTCCAGTCTGCCTAGCGGTGTAATGGAAAAGATCCAATTCAGCAATTCAAGCCCCGATTTGCGCAGCTTTGTAATAACAAGTAAATAAACAACCATTATTTCGATTCATCTCATTATAGTCCTAAAGTATAAATGAACGCATTGCAAACTTTGGTAGAGCAACAACAGGTTGATGATTAAATCGGTCCTCGGTCAAATCAGTTATTATGTACAAACAAGTCTATTATATAAAACAATATTCGACGACTGCATATTACGAAAAATTTTGTAACAGTACAAAGTTTTTTGTCAAGACAGTTCGTTAAGTTCGAAACTTAACGAGTTGACTTGTTGTTTATCTTATATGCATATATTTTTAGTTATGTCCATCTGTACGTTGGCCCATTGGATAACAGGTTCGCTTTCAATCTACGCACGTTTAAAAGTCATTGCTTTTATTAGATATTGGCTGGTAACTGGTTTATTGCCAGACATGGCTCATTATAAACACTATTTCGTTCCTCCTACCTAAGCTGTGTACTATAGAATATTGTCAGGAATAATTGACCTAGCAATACCGCATTCAGCTGATTAAATCGTTCATGGTTGACTCTTCGAATGGACTTGGGCGTGCAAATGTACCCCTAACTGGGGTAGGCATCCCGACGAACTACTTAATAGCTTTACCGATATATATATAAAAAGATGCCTTTTGCCAAGGTCGTTATTTGGGTGGTAACGAATTAGTATTTTCATCAGCAGATAATGCACTAGTCTCTCCGAAAGAGCCTCGAACACTGGCTGTCCTGACGGTGCGTAATTTAAGAAACGACAACTCAAGCGTTAACTTGCAGAGCGCAGAAGAGTGTTCTGGCGTACACGATGGCTTGACGTTACAAGGTCCTGCTGAACCTATTCGTTGCAACGGGGTCGGGAATGCCGGCTTCATTAAGAAAGACGGAAGAGTTCAAGATGTGATAGAAATCACTGACTGCTATAGCAAAAGGAGGCTGTATGCTCGATGAAAAAATTAGTTGGAGAACCACCAGGGTATAGGAGGGTTATTCGGGAACACTGCGACAACCACGGATTGCACCGCTCACTTCTTAGAGTGGTTCAATTATAGTTTTGATAGAGAACATGTTTCGAAAAAAAAATGTTAGAACAATTTTACTATTGATAGGGTAATTGTTGACACTGCTTAATTGACTGTGATAAGGACGCGCACGCTACGCGGCTTTAGATTTGGACGCTGACGAAGACTAGCACCTGATATTAATAATCAGAAAATAAAGTGTTATTGATAATTGAGTTATTATTATTAAGGTGAGAAGCTGCTTGTAGGGTTGCTATGCCGCTTCATAGCCCCCAACGTTTAGCAAGACCTGGCCCAGTTAGACTCCTATTGGAAGCAAGTCATACCGAAAAATAGGCAATTGCAAATTCTTGTTCACATAATAATAATAATAATAATAATAATAATAATACTTAGAAATTATCAATAAATCACGAAAAATAAAACAACAAAAAATTATTATTACCCCAACTCCTGTTCTTGACTCACATTTTTTTCAGCCGTCGCTATGCTTTTTGCAAGCCTTATACCAAATTATTGTAGGAAAAGACGGTAGAAAATGAAAATTGTTCGACTAAACAATCAATGTTGACGTACTGTGCATAATTTTTTTCTAGGCCAACCCTCAGTCTGAAGCGATTGACAACTTCCCCCTCTGGCCTCCTCATGACAGCCATAGGACGCAGTCTTTCTTGTCTACACTAGGGGCCAAATGGGACAATGTCTAAAGGACTCATATGGAGTTACCATCCTTGGAGATGTTGCTTTAAGGAACTCATTATAACTCATATAAAATGATGAAAGCAAAAAAATCGATCTATGAAAAACAATGTCGCTTTTATTCTTCTGTTGAGATCGGTTACTTCTCTTGACTGAACTGACTCCTAGCTTCAGATTAATTTGACCTTGTTGTAATAATACGAGAGTTTTGCTGACAGCTACATGTTACAAATAACAGAAATACGTATATTATATCGAGCATAACTTTTTAATAAATTATGGCGGCAATAAATGCAAAACCGATTTGAAAGTAGACAAAATGACGCTTATACCCTTATGACATTTGTTTTTCTCTGTATAAATGGCCTCTAAGCAATATAAAAGCACCTGCCATCACACAGCTTATATACAGAAGAACTAAATTTAGGTTCCGTGTTACCTAGCGCTACCCTCGTTTTATTAGTTCTTTACAGGAGTATTAAAATGCTTGTAGAAACTGCAAAGAAGATGCCGTTCTACGCCGGAGCTTACGGTGTCAACGCGTCTGAAAGCTTGCAGCTAAGCAATCCCCATGCAATGCAAAGTCTGATTTACATTTCTGCCTCTACTGCGATACAGTGATCGTAAAAAGTTACTCCTTTGTATGAGTATCCGATTGTTGATCGACATCTGACAATGTTTCTGATTTCTCTACACATCTTCGTGTCATTTCTCGATGGCGCGAAGCTGAAGTGGGTGGTTTATGGGGACATTACTTAGTCGAGAAATCATCTTCGTAAGACGTAGATGTATTGTTTGGCCATTTGCAAGTACTGTGTATTTGCTTACTGTTTAGGCGTTCATTCTATAGGGAATTGTAATTTTAGACGAATATATTTACTCATATTAAGGGTATTGTATGATTTTATCAAGTTTATGTTACTGACACGACGAAAGATGGCCGAATTTATTTTCGCGCATCAGAAAAGCCAATTACCTTTTCTTATCGTAGTTACTTTGTATGGGGAATGGTATAATTCTCAGAGAATAGCGTAACAGTCACTGTATAGCTGACTTAAGGCGTTCTTTGTGCAACGAATACTGCAGGCAATGATGTACCGTGTGTGCTGCAACTAATAAAAGCTTTTCTTAATCATATGTCACACAATTTCTATATACCTAAGGTATGACTTCATGCGATTCAATAGAAATTGATATGTGTACATATATACGATTATCTTAGCATGAACCTCATGAAAAAGCACAAAAAGTACAATATCTTAAAATTTATCATAAATCATTCACCATGGGATTATATTGGATATAATAATATTACGAGTGCAGCAAGCGCACAGGGATATATGTCTTTTTTACTACTTATAGCTCACTTAAAAGTGATGTCGTGAGTTGCGTTACTCAACCATATCGCCAGCCATTGTTTCTGTAGTGATAATTCAGATGTCTGATTCGCTCATGAATCTGTTACTTAAACGAGCATTTTACTAAAGACAAACAGAGGAGTGGCTGCTCCTGAGGTTGATCATTTCGTCCAAGGCACTTTGCGCGCCATAGGGACGTTACGTCAGTTTGGCTTTGTGGAACGTTATGTGGAAGGCCTATTCGTGTATGACGTTCAAGAGTGACTTCAGTGCTGATAAATGACCTGCTGGACCTAAGAAGCGATGGATGATGATAGCTGAAGCTGCACATACTGGACTGATGACCGTGTTCCTGGCTAGAGCTTTCCTTGCTTTGATATCAACGTGCCTTGTAAACACGCGTCATAAAGAACCTGAGGCGTCCAACAAACGTACTCCTCAATCTATCCTGTAAGGATGTGTTGATGCCTTTTTCAATTAACATAGAGTGTACCTAAGCTACCCAGTTTATAAGGGTGTGTAATATATATAACTTCTATTGTTAACAACTAAGTAACTCCGTCCTGTATACCGATCATCCAAAGGACTTGATATGTTTAGCCGGTAATACACTGCGGAAGGCTCAACAAATCTTTTTTATATATCGAAATGGAGAGTAGACTTATTTCGTGATTTTAGCTGAACAGATGCCCATTTTGGTCGTATATAAGGTACTATTTAAAATTTTACTGAAGTTTTTTGATACTTTCTTTCATTAATTAGATTACTTCCCAGTGCCATCTTACTTTTTCTGTACATTATAATGTAGCCAAAAACGTTTGAATTGATAACGACCGACTATCATCGAAGATATAATGTTCGCAAGAGTCTTAAATTTCGGCGAGATAATCGAAGCTTTTTATCTGTAATGTTAGCCGTAATGATGGACCTAACGATACAACAGATAAATCTTGGAATTCAACGTTTTAATCTTTATAGTTACCTTGTGCTAGTGGAAAACGATTATACACGTACATATATAGTATACGCGTAAAGACAAGCTTGTAAATAGGAAATTGCCCATCCAGCGCCAATCATACGAATAATTGGCAAGGAGTCTGTTTTGGGCTTCTAGATCCCTCACACTACAAAATATTTTGATTAACTAAATTCTAGTTGAAAAAATCTAATTGTTACTCAGCCAAGTTTTTTGTATAAAATAATTTGTAAAAAAGCGGAATATTCAGAAATGATTCACGCACCACTATGTTTGCGCCATTTTGCTGTTTTATTCTATAGGATTATCTAATGGTGATTGATTCGTTACGACCGGGTAAGCTTGCCGCGCAATGTGTTTTCTTTTAGATCCTATTATTTATTTTAACGCAAATAAATACTAAACGTTTAGGAAAGATTTTCTTAAAAAAAACACAATAGCATTACTCAAAGTCCTACCAATCCTTCTAAATGATACGCCTTTTTTTTTAAATAGACGTTGCGAGCTTAATGCATATTTATAAAAGTGGCAATAGAAAAAAAGTGCAGAAAGATATTAAAATAAAATTATTAAGGAAGTTTCCGCTTTGTCTCCCACAGGGTTACGTAACCTCTCCATAAGCTTGGAAAGCGCTATAGAGGGCGTTTATTTACAATATCAGCGACAATGCGCTTTACTTTCATTAGAACTTCATCATTTCTCTGCTTAAGTTCATAATCTTTAAAATAGTGAAAAATAAAAAATGCTTTCGTCAGTAGGTACTCATTGATATCTAGGAATATACGTGCCGTTCCATGGGTCTTGTGCCGCCCGTGGAAACATCACTATAATAATGAATCGCCCCCTAAAAATAAAATCGGTCAGTAACAATAAATCTGTTCCACCTTTCTGACTCGTCAAAAGCTTAAATAAAATCATGCCTTTAACCTTTGTTAGCAGATAAAGATTTGAGTTCACCTAAAATCGCATTAAGCGTAGTAGAACCGTGGGCAGAGGTAGTTTATTTCGTCCCGATTATCAAAGTCGCTCTCTCCTAAACATTCTGACGCTGAATTAGTTCGAATTATTTCCCTTGCCAGATCACTATCGACTAGACAGATAATGTTGTTCAAATAATGGAATAATAACGGGACACAATATTTTATAATTTGTGCAAGTCAATAAGCGCCAAATACTTCTTCAGTTCTACCATGACCGGTGATTCAGTAATGTAATAACAAAGTGCAATTATTTAATTTCAACGACTGCATCAACAGTCGTAATAATAATTGGGTAGACAAAAATTATAGATACCAACTCGACCCGAAACTGAGGTTATATATATCAATGCAATTTACTGTGCCGCGACACCTAATCTGTTTGAGGAATGACGTATTAACTGACGACTAAATTAAACCGATCCAACCATGATAAGAGCAACTTCATCTTTTAACTTGCTTATAAACGTTATATTGCTAGCTTTGTCAACGCAAGATAAATTAGTTTATTATAATAGTGAAGCTTTGGATCACTTCGAGTACAATAAAACATATTATACTGTGTTTATAATAAATGTACGAGAACGAACCGAGAGAAATGAACTAAAAGAGCTTTCTTGGGTACAAAATAACGAATATTTCGAGAACTGTAACTTAACTCCTCGTTTCCATTATTTACAAGCTAATCAGCCTGTTACAGATGACCACTGTACAAAAGACGCTTTGCAATGTAAACCTAGTGATAGACTATCGTAGCCATAACTATGGCTCAGCGAAATTATCACCCACTTTTAAGGCTAGCTAGTTTGTACAATATACGCTGTTAAATAACTAGTTTTACGTGTCTGGATAAAGGAAAGATAGCGCTGACATAAGTAAGCTGAATGACGAATCATAGACTGCGCGTGTGACTTCCAGCAAGAACGACAGTGACCCTGTAAATGTGCGCTGATATTGGAGAAGACACAATTTGATTCTGAAGACTTTCCACAGGCGATGTAAAGAGTTCGTAGATCGTGCCTTATGGTTTAACCTCTTCGAATGCGTTCACTGTTTAGGTGACCTGTTCTTAATGACGCCCGGGTAATAGCAAGATATATATTAGAACACCATAGTGACTACTGCAATTACGGATACCCAACGCGGTAACATCTGACCGTATTTAAAATACTCGGATTCTAAACATATCTGGCGCTATAGAATTTTCAGGCAAGGCACTTCATAGAAGATCTAATTTGACCCTTTTAATTTTCACTTGCCTCTATTGTTACACGCCGTTTTGATTATATTTATTAAGATCTCCATTGGGTAACAGCGTCTTCTCGGACCACATTTATAAATCCACAGGATATCATACTGCTAAACGCAAGAGTTGTTATTCAAGATGTCGTGTCGTAGATAGAGTGAAACAGTAACTCGTATTTCATATGTAATAGCTTATATATGCGAATTAATTAACTGTGAATATAGTCATAAGGACACAGATAACCTGGAAGAGGCACACAGCATAGTTCGCAGGTCGGTCTATATTTGTCAATTATATCTGGACATGCAGGTGCCAGTGATGCGATTGCACGGAACAACTGAAAAAGGACAAGCCGAAATCCGTATTTTGGTTATGGGCATGTATTGAAATCTACGATGTTTATGCGTGTTTCATAAGGTCCCGCCTAAAACACTCGATTCCTTTAATAGCAGTTGCCGTTGTGATTTAAGTATTTAATTATTGTGTGTTATTTATTAATGTGTTTTGGCACACATTATATTGAACAGAATACAGCGATCTATAAAAGTAAATTATTTTACTTAACAAGGTTCAAAGCTTTCGCTAAGTGAATTTTTTTCGTACAGAAGTTGCGCAGGCATTCACAAGCCATTGCATGCTGGCCAGCTACCATAAATGCCCTTGCAAAAATAGATATACTGTACCGTCAATTGAATTTATAGACGTCTGCTTTGCAGACGAAAAAAGTCTGCCGCTTAAAATGCTTAATTGTAGGATAAGCCTGTCCTGGTTCATTCAATCGTTTACGAGAACTATCTTAAGTTCGAATGAAGATATGAGCTAGCAACTCAGTGCAATTTACTACAAAATCTTTTGCGTTTTATAAAGTAGAGCGTCTGCATAATAAAAAACTTGATAATGCTTAAAACCCTACGGAATCCTGCAAAGTAATCTCATTTTATCTTGTAAGGTTCGTCCTGAAAGAATGAGATAGTAAGGGACAATGTTGCAAGACAATGGCCTGTAAAAATCCAAAACACTTTAAAATAATTACCTCACAAATCACTCGTTTTTTTTTAAATTTAATAACCAACTTTCTTCTTCACGTTCACTTTCGACTTTTATAATTCTTCTTATTTTCCCCAACTAAGTAATACATTTTGATTCTTCTAATATCTGTTTTCATAAGAAACCTTCGTGGGATATATTTCTTTTCTGTCTGTAAGGGACTTCGACGCTTGTGTCGCACGAAGCCGCCGTGACCTCCATGCCATGGCCCATGGGTCAAATATGACACTTCGCATCCTTGCTATCACTGTAAAAGCAATTGATTAATTGCTTAGCTGACTTTTAATCGATGCGAGCGAAGTATCTGGCTTCTCACATCATTTTCTGTTGAATCGCCTGTCGTGAACGTGCACGCTGTATGTTGTTAGCCATCACTTTGGTTAGTCTCATTTGAGTATCATTATTTATAGTTGAAATGCAATTATGAGATTTGGCGAGATTCTGCTTCTTCTAGGGACTAGTCACCGCAATGGGTTGGGGGCCGAGTCCCACCGATGTGTTTGGGTGACGATATATATAGCTTTTCTATGTTTTTCCAATATTACCATTTAAGTTTGTATAATTTAAGCCTTTGATGCGGGATATACTTGATACATCAGCGGTCTGAGAGATTAAAGCCATTTAATAGTAAGAATAATAATCCGTTTTGATGATGTGATAGCAAAATGAGTGAAGCGAACAATTAAGGAATGGAGCCGGTAGCCACGAAGGATCGGTGTATGTTTTTGAATAGTTTTAAAGCTTCTTCGAAATATTTGACTGGCCAAATAACGAACCACAGAGTTAGTTGAGACCTGCGGGATGGAGAAGATGACCGAGAGCAAAAGTGATCGGGTCCAAGGGGCATAACGAGTCAATGCGTTAATGTTTCTAATGGTTGACCTTTGTTTCGATTCAACCTTAATACAAGCGCGAAGGACCCACAAATGAGAAAAAGCAAACCCGTTTTTGAGATCATCGATATGCAATAATCATAGTATAAAAATCTATGGATTCGTCAGCTGACGCTTTTAGCTATCGCCTTGAAAAGGGCGGGCACACAGAGATACACGAATTATTAGAAGATGATTTCTAAGCCGAAGATAAAGCTTCCATTATATTGAAGTGGTAAAATTTATTTCAGTGTTACGTGCGTCTGAACCGCGTCTTTTCCGAAAAGGAACGAGAAAAAGGGTTCGCAGATCAGTAACGATTGTGGTAATTAGCCGCTGTTAGTTAATGCTTAGAGTTTTGGCTCTATAGTAAGACTAGCTGGAAACACCCGATTTAGGTCACCTTGAGAAGTCTGTCATGTATAAAGTGGTTCAGTCTTATTGGAGTTATCATACGAGTTCTTTTTTAATCTTTTTTTTTTTTTTTTTTTTAATTTAACCAATTCTATGTATCTCAAAGTTTTGGACCGTTATTGATTTTTATCATTCATTATTTTGCTGAACTGGTCAAAGTGATCAGTGTTATTTTCGTGCAAAAGCTTCTACCCTAAAAAAATTCTGACATTAAACATGTCAGATATGTATGAAGACAAAAAACAGGTGAAGGTTTAATTGACGTCCAAAAATTGCTGCGCACCTATAAGAATAGCGAATTTTGGTTCGTGGAACTCAGACGGACGTCTAAACATTCTAACTACCATTCGGCCGACTGTTGCTTAACATACAATCGTAGAAATCCAATTTAGTGTAATTAATAATTGACTTCAAACTCTAACCTGTTCAGGACCTCAATTAACTCCATTTAACCCAGATTAACTTAAAGGACCAAATTATTACTCACTTTCCACCTTCACATAGACGGGCTTTCGCCTCACGGTCAAACACGTCAACCTGATCCTTTTGCGAACAGAAAAATAGACTATAAAATCGTACGTGATTCATTACAAGTGCGGCATACTTTGTTTTGTTTTAAAAATTTGGTAATTTGTTATTCTGTTCAGAAAATCAGAAATGTACATTTTTTGTTTTCCGAGCCGTTATGTTCAAGGGAATCTGCGCTGAAATAGGTTTCGAACGGTTTTATGAGAACAAATCACGTTTCCTACGTGGAAATGTGCACCCTAAACCTTTTCTATGTTGCTTCAAGATACCGGCTTTAAGTAACGTTCTCTATTAAATTTATTGTTATTCGTACAAAAACCCGCTTTCAGTGTTTCCATATCGTATGTATACGACTTCGTTATTTAAAAGAGTTTTGCTCTCGTGTCTATGCAATCGTTGTTAACTTGGTGTTGTTCTAAATCCTACTGACACGTTGACTCTGCCACGCCTTTGTCCCTTTTTGTTTGGCCTGCACTTTACTTCGTAACTTCGCAGCCATTGCATTATCTCTGATCACTTTAGACGACTACCAATCGTGAGAGATTTCAAAATAACTATAGGTAGCGATAATCGTTTAGATTCTCAAATTTTGCGAGAAAGTATAGTATTATATCTATAAATAAAAGTCGAAGAATATATCGGTTTACTAACAACGGTCGTGATGATCGAATAGCAGTCGTCTTAATGTTTTTCCAAAGTGCGCTCTAAAGGTCGGATAGTCCAAATTAAAGGCTCAACGCTGTAGTTCTGAATGTTGCGATGGGTCTAGTTACGTGTATTCGGAATCTCTTCGTAAGTGATAGCGAAGCAGCCACGTCCCCCTATGTCCCAAGCAGGTTTATGTCTGAAGCGGGCTTCGGGTCACATTATTCATATATAGCTATGATTCTCCTTTTTTTCCCCTTGATACCCTCTGCTGCTCGCCTTTACTCACTGTTCATTAACTTTTTTGTAATATAGAGCTACTTCGACTATGTTGATGGTTCACAGTTACAGATAAGTATATCTATTGCAATGGTTTTGTCTCTAGCATTGGTATTTTTCACTAACTCCCGTTACCGAGTCAACTTTTTATTGGTTGTTTATTGAGGCAGTAGCGGTTGCGTCAGCAGCAGCAGGCGGCGTATACGTTGTCGCGCACCCGTCTGTTGGACGAAGGCCGGCCGGCGCCGGGCAGTCAGCTGTTAGCTGGGCCGATTCGTCGACACCGTTCAGATATTGTTGAGCTGCTGGTATTTCCAGTCAACCCCTGTGGGTTCCTCCTCTCTCAGCGCTCCATTCCATCTCTGCTGTTGTGAGCCATAACAGCACGAACAAGTTACGATGATAGGACGCCCTCCTAGAATTGCTGCTGCTAGCGAGGACCGTCGCGCCTGCACAGAAAAGCTGATCAAAAGCGTGCCAGCCTCACCACGAGCTGCACAGTGGTCACGGAACGCGTTTCGACGACGTAAAGCACATAAAGAGCAAACGAGGACACTGGACGACAGCGGATTGCACGGAGAGACCGAAGCTGTTCGCAACTGGATTGCAGACGGGCAAACAGTAAGTACGGCTGCAGGTAGCAGATCATCAGGCCGCAGAAAGAAGTAACAACGACATTCTAGATAATAAGAACGGCTGTGATTTTGCTTGATGCCGCTGGCTCATTCTGGCCGTCCGTCGGATAGAATAAATTGTCTAGCACAGGCTGTAAGGGTGGTAGTATTGTACTGGTTCACAGCGTGAACATTTGCTAGTCAGCAGCAACAAGACGACGACAGCCGCATCAATGATACGTCGTCAAGAACATCATCAACATTATGAACAGTGGTCGAAGAAACACGAGCATCGTCGTAAAAAGGAAGAGCGTGTACAGGTAAGTCGTCCACAGCATGTTGGCTTATTTTAGCATCCTCAGTGCGTTCGATCGGGCTAAATCGGCCAGCTGAATCCACAATGAGGCGACCCGATTATCGGATGGTGGAGCGCAGGACATATCGTTTGGATACAGCGGTCGGGAGAGATAGAAGATCAGGCAAGAAGATCAGAAGCAAATCCGAACACTTCGTTCCACTCTCAACGGAATGCGCATGGACCAGTCGGGCAGGTACCGCAAGAGCACCAGCAGAAATCAGCTAAATCGCTTTCGCGGGGACCCATTTCTTTAGATGGCAACAGTTGGTCGCTCAGTGATAGAAGAGATTCGGGCGATACAACGAACGGGTCGTCACAAAGTCGATCGAAGCTGCGTACGAACATCTCGTGGTCGTTGTAACAGTTTTAAGTTGAAGAAGTTGTAACAGAAAACTAGTACATGACCTGTCGGTGCGCCTGTCACGACGATTAGAATCAGGGCATGTCGTAATGTTAATCTGATAGATTTCTGTCTTCCGTTTCGTATTGTCCACATACGTGCTTTTCTTTGTAGTTGATTTAAGCAAGGAGTTCTTGTGATAGCTTTACGATTCGTGAAAGTACTGTTTGTGGTTGATGAGCCGATGACGGATTGACGATCTTCTCGTTTCGGTTGAAAGTGTAAGATGGCTTTGGTGAGAGAGCGACAGATGGGTTAGACTCTTCTCTTACGTAGACGAATTACTCAGATTTGTAGTTGTAGGAACGTGCCACGAGCTGGGCAAAGAAAGCAAATTTTGCATCCATCGTCTCCAATATGCTGCTGGAAGCGTAACCCGTTTAGAGTACAACTCGGTTTGCTAGCATGCAATCGTATTGATTGTATTGTCATTATGATTGTATAGGCCCTCTAGTGCTATAAACTCAATCGCGGAAGTCCCAGCAGTATCGGTAACGGACGTTCAATAAAAGCCGCTTGTACAAATCATTTTTCTGTCTTAATCAGAACAATTTGCGTCACGTTAGCGACGGCTGCCGAACAATCGCCGTAATATACTTGGTCATCCGGAGTACTTCAGTCGAGTGTTCGGATCAGGAGTTGTTTCCCGTGGCGCGTTTGCATCCGGCAAGCGGATCAGAGATCGGAACGGAACGAGTTATCGTTGTTCGTGCTCATAGCTACGACTGCATCAGCGACCATCATGTAAGTACTACTGTTGGAACAAATAGACTGCGGCTCTAGTGCGTACTGGACTTTCCAATAGCTTTTCCCATCGGTAAAAGAGCTAGATGTGTTTGTATAGAAAACCGCACTGCACAAGCAAGCAGACACAGACGAGCTTCACCCCTCTGAAGTAAAGGTATCAGCTGCAATGGCTGGTAAGGACTATGTTTAGCCAACAGTAGCAGATATACTGTCCTTTATTGTAGAACGATTACTGCGGTAAGTCGTGGGCAGCAAATAATTATGTTCGCTTGAGTAACTGACCACTCCTCGTTTCAGGCTCAAAGTAAGTAAACAGCTCGTGTGCTATCTCTTCCTAATACTAAAATGTATACACTTCTAATCGTAAATGACTGACATTATTTCGTCTGTGGCGCGGGTTCGAAGCTGATAAAATATTATGGTGGAGCGTATGATAGCTTTTAGCTTGACACTGGTACCATGTATGGCTAAGCGATTTCAGCTATATCCATATTTTGGTGGGAGAATTGTTTTCTTTTTGTTTGGATTGTCGTGCGATATTCGTCGAGGCAGAATATTACTAGACGGAATGTTGAACATAAAGGATTAATCGTATTACCTACAGCGTAACGCAAACATACCCAAGAACGCTATTCCACAGCTATATATATATATATATATATATATATATTAGGCGTGCGAGCCAGCTCGGGCGTCTCAAGTAACGCACGAGTAGACCGCTAGGAACTCTTGCTTAGGTTGTCATCAAAGAACTACGTGTATAGCAATTAAGTGCCTACTGGATGCGTGTACGATTGTCAACTATGCTGACACCATATAAACATTGAACCGCCTAGATTTATTCAGAGTTTCCGTGCACGATTCCTGAACGGACAGAATCACTATTGTTCTTCCACCTAAATTCGCTTGGACATGTATTGCAATAGGCACGCTAAGGCAGGTGGCGTAATTGCCAGCTTGCTGCCAGACCATATGCTTTCATAGATGACTCAGCAAGCCATCTATTCCACCTTGCTGTTACAATCAGGCCGACGGTTAGCCGAGGCCGCTTGGCAACGACGCCTATGAGGTACATACACTACTATTATATAATATGGAACGGGAAAGTAGTAACGGCGGGCGTAGCACTGATGTCCTAGATTCTCGAGAGGCTTTGCCTCCAACAATAATTTGAGCTGGTTATTTTTTAAAATCTAGCAAAAACTTCCCGCTGATCTTGATAGGTCGTTAAAGCAATAGTACCGCTTTGTACAGCATGTGCGAGTTCAATCTGTCGTTGGTTCCATCGTCTGTACGAAACGAATCTTGCTTAGAAAAACAGGAGACGCTGATGAAGCCGATCCAACTGCAACTCACAGGGGCTAATACACACGTGTCGTTGTGTACAGGAGTTCGTGTAGGACAGTTGGAAACAGTAGCTTGTCGCGCACTCGTCTGGGAAAGCAGAGCCTTTTTCCCAGAAGCAAATCTGTGACGCTTGTGTTCCTATTGATGTTTCTATGTCACCATTTTCTTGCCGAATCGGTTTCCATTTGCAAGAGTTAACGAACTCTACAGACGCTTAGACGTTATATTAAATACGAAGTAAACATATAATTAAATGCTCCTACTTGTTAAATAAGTGATAGAGGTATCATCAGTTCAAATATGTTTTGACCTTAATGACAGTTAGCTTTGGCTTTTCTTGTTGTTGTGGTGTTAGTACCACATTCGTATCATTTGCAGGATTTGACGCAAGCCGTCCCAGTTCGAAGCGACAGCACCTTCTGTCCTATAAATATAAAGGTTACAAACAAGAGGTACAATACTGGTCGAGCTTGTTGATAAGGAAGCTATCCCAGTTACGAAACTATGGCAAGTTGGTATTAGGAGTCCTTGCTCGCCAACGGCGTACGCTTGACCAGCTCGCACCATTCGGTTAGAAACCGCAGTTTATTTGTACTTGCTTTTTGAAGTGCAATGTATTGAGAAATAATCGAGCAAGATACGTCTATAGCAACATTGTTTAAACACGCGTTCGCTAGTGAATAGCCAACGCCCAAAAACGTAATGAATTAAACTTATTTTTAAATGGTCCTCTAAAGTGGTACTAGCCGATCTTAAAAAAAAGGGACTGCTTTCGGGTTTTGACACGTGGTCACTATTTATCGATTGAGAAATGTCGATCGAAAGTAACTATTAAACATGGAGTTTTGGCCTGGCCGACACTCGTCCTCGGGTGCTGGTCAAACCCACCGGAAAAGATCCACCGCGGATGATTTTAAGAAACCTAACTTTATTTTTCAATATCGTTTTTTGCTGCTTGCTAATTCTGTTGATTTTACTTAATAGTCTATCCGCTACCTAACTAATAGGTGACTAGCGTCACGTATTTCCTTCATGCCAATCACATTGTACACAATTTACCATGTACAGTGTACAAGAATTTAGCTATACACAATGTCTGGACGTTTAATCTGCAGAACTTAAATTTTCCAAGCTGTTCAAAACGCATCAGCTTGCGGATATCAATATTTCATGTAACTGAGCTGAATGGTGGCCGTAAGGAGTGGCAGGACGAAGCGCGATCACTCAAAATGGGTATCGCGTACATTTCGATTAGCAGACTCAACAGTGATCATTTAATCACATGAAGAACAGAGTCATTTAGTAACAATACTGGCCACTAGCATGATCTCGTTCGGCCTCGTCTACTTATCCGGGACTTTATAAGCAGATGTACACACGAGAAAATCGTAGTGGGTCTGTACGCTGGAAATAAAATTAGAGACCCAAATTTATTAGTGAGATCGCAAAATATCGTGTTATTACAGCGTTGATACTGTCTGTGCTTCTGTAACACGAACATTCGTTGAGTTAATTACAAAAATTTAATTCATAATTATTGTGTGCGCTAGGCCGATAGTCCTGCGATACTTATTCATCATCAATTTCGAGCGCAGTTGCTGAATTTCGACACTCTTATCAAAAAAATAGCCACCGATAGGGCAATGATTGGGCATCCACGTACACTGCTAGTATTAAACGCGGTAACTTTATTCAAATGAAGTAAAAATTTGCTCCTTGAATATACGTGCCCATTTAAGTGCTACAAGGTTTAACGTAACGAACAGGTTCGTTATGCTGACTTGGCATGGCCAGTCGCTAATTTTGTGGGGTAAGTTATGTAAGTTAAGCTCGCAAATGTATTCAAGCTAAATCTTTTGCATAATATGGATTCAGGAAGCACGTGGATATAAAAAAAAAATGTTTCGTGCTAAGGAGTCCTCATGGCTTCCTCAATAAAAAAAAAGAAGCGATTAGCTTTGGAGTACCAGTTCAACATAGACGTCTCCTCTTATTGGAATTATCTGAAATACATTTTCAGTAATGCATAACGTCGATCAAATATACGTAGGTGTTTTCTAAATAATACGATATTTTTCGACGAAGCTAAAATGCGAAACGTTGATTTTTTACCTAGATTCGTAGTATGAAAAACCTTTTTCGAGCTTAGAAAAACGTCAGAAAAAAAATCGAGCATCACAGGTGTGACAACATAATTGAGGTGCCATTTTACTCCTAGCGGCTTCAAATTTGCCGAACGAAGTGCCGTTCCTTGAGTCCTAAGCATAGTCCAACTAATGTTATCGTGCAGTATTATCGTACAAGTTGCGTTGGATAGACCCCACCGCATCGATCGGATATTAACTGAAATGACGTTCTACCTCTCCATTAACAAGCAAATACCGCTTTCATTAAACGGCTAAGAAGTTCTCGAGTGGTAGCTGTTGCTGTATCTCTTGTTAGTACTGTCTCATTTACCTGCCATTTGCGAACTTACAAGCAGGGTACAACTACCGTCGACGACAATAGGAGACAAGTCAATAGGAGAATGATATAGGGACACTGAAGGCGAGAAAGAGACCCGATGTGCTTATTGTGTTTAATACAGGAGCAATAAACGGATCAGTTTTTATAAGAAACACTATTATACCAGCAGAAGATTCAGTTCTGATTAAGTCTAGCTGTGCAATTTGCTGTGACTTTGACATCATTGAACTGTGAAAAGGCGTTTGTTGTTTTATCAACAATCGGTAATGTTTTTTACAGAGCGCGACACTGACGTTAACGATTATTACCGATGTCGAACGGTAACGACAGACGTGATTCTTTTCTAATAAAGACATATTTATTGACCAATATCTATTTTGAGCACTGCTTAATGCATAAAATTGAATTGGGACATTTAAAAACACATTGGTCAGCATTCGTACCTTAATCAGATGTATATAGTTATATATATAATATATAGATGTATATAGTATATATAGTTGTATTGCTGGAAAGAACTTAGTATTCTGCTGACGAAGCGGAATACTTGTGGCAGTTGTGTCGCTCGGCAATTAGATTTGTATAGAGGGTCACTGTCCATGCCGCACGCTAAAAGTTATTCCAAATTACCTAGTTCTTCAACTATCCAGCAGCTTACCAGTATCTGAGGTTTATCATTCTCTCTGCGTCGTTCTTGCCGGCCCACACAGACCTGTAAAGCAATCCTCCACTAGCTGTCCCAAAATGCCCCCAAGTGCGTCACCTAGGATAAGAATCTTAAACTTCTTTCGATTTCCGAATTCTGAGGATTAGTGCGTAGGTTTCACGCCTCTGTGGTAAAACAACCTCGTGGTCGGTCTGGGAGGACCGCGCCGCGTATTGGTAAACTTTCCCCACCTAGCGGCGGCGATCTTATTGGAAAGGGCCCGCTCAATGTACTTCTTATGAACATAGTCCTATAGTTGTAGCAGAAGTGGCGTGGTCGTGTGTACGGAATCAGACTTCCTCGCGTTACTCTTGATTTAAAACGGTAACGACTCGCCGGGAGGGAGGCTATAGAGACTTGGTACGCGACATATGCGTGCGTGCGTTTGAGTGACAACCGCGCGAGAGCGTAAATAAATTTGATGGTGAATGTTGTTCCACCACTATCAGCAGATGGATGATCAACTACTTAGACGCAGACATTGTACATAGTGACAACTAATGCTAGTGTGGCGTTTATATATATGTGTCTGTATGTGTGTATGTGTTCATCCGCCCGCCCTCTGTCTCCCCAGGTTCAGAGTCTGCTGTGCGGTCTGCGCTGGCGGTGTTGGTGGCCTGTGGCATTACGCTGGCCTTTACTCGGCGCTGCGAGTACGAGATGAGCTACCTTCCCTCGCTTCTTGTTGTTATCGTCGTCGGCCGGCCAGTCAACTTGCCCACCCGGTCGGATCGGCTCGGAGTATCTGCCAGCGTCCACAGATGCTGATGTTAATGGTGGGCATGTAGGCCCAGCAATACTATATAGTCTCCGCTCAAGCTATGATATTTAACGTGAGTCTATGCAAAACCATATTTTGGTCGTCCTTCACCTATTTGCGGGTGCCGCCAACCGATAGTCGCTGCCGTTCGAACTAGATAGACGGACATTTTGGTTCAGAGAAAGGAACATAGGCGTTCGAAGGGACATCGTGCCGCTTGTGTGTAGGGTTTGTGTATTAATGGTTCTTGTAGTATAGTTCGAAAAGGCGCAACTACGTCGACACGTCGTAGTGGGGTCCGCTAGGCTGCAATCGCTCTTGCTGTTGAAAACAGAAGTCGTTCGCGCGTCGAGGTATAACCAACCCATAAATTTGTACCAGCGCGAACTGCCCGTCGTAATCAGTTTCATATTCCGGGTGGGAACCACAGCAACTGCGGCGTCAACGGCAGTGGCAGCACCAGCAGAGCCTGAACACGCACGACGAGAGAGGAGCATATTGGGACATAAGTCGTAAACACGCACCCATAAACACCGCGTTACAACATAATAGCGGAAGCAAAGAGTCGCCGTGAGTCAGGCGCCTACCGCCGCCGTGGTGTTATTAGTTATTAGGGAAGAGCGAATACTCGGTTCTATGTGCGTTTAGCGTGCAACCTTTCGACGAAGGAGTCGAGAAATCAGTGCTATGAGCTGATCGAAAGATGACCTGCTACGAACTTTTAGTAATATAGAATGCATTGATCAAGCACTCAGCGATTATCGTTAGTGAACGTCTGTTGAAGGAATAACCATCCTGAGGGTTTCTTATTCGCAGAAGTGCTGTGGATTGTTGTATAATAGTGCATTTAAGTCACGTGTTGTGCCAATTTCCTGTCCGCCATATAACCCGTGTATCGCGCTTAATGTGTCCTATCTGTCCGCCTTTTATACAGGCCACCGCTCAATACGTCACCGAAGTTCGCCGGGGTCTCTGGCGAGATGTCGATCGAGGAGGCCAACAAACATGTCGTGTTCAAGCTTGTTCTCACAGGAGGGCCGTGCAGTGGTAAGACGACGGGGCAGGCACGATTGTCGAGCATGCTCGAAATGCATGGCTGGAAGGTATATCGAGTTCCAGAAACTGCGAACGTCCTTCTAGGTAAGCAAGGCCATGGCGGCTGACAGGGCTTGGGCTCATAATTCTGATTGGAAGTGACGATTCATTATGTTAGCAACATTGTCGCAATTATGTTGATCTTGGGTTAGGCCAGACTTTTCACTTTTGTAAATATCTCTTGATACGAATTTAGATTGTATTAGTACCGTTTGGTTAGATGCCAGAATACAGGTGGTTGATGAAACTGCTGAGGAATCTACGTCACGCGTTTAAAATTAACTGTAGACTTTTTGTTTTTTGATGTTACTACATCAATTAATTATATGGTTACAGGAGGTGGGGTGAATTTCGGAGAACTCAACGCCGAACAAGTCGAAAGCTTTCAGGTAGATTATTGATACCGTGTTATTAATGGAAAAAGAAGTGTCCAAAGTTACTTTTTAGCCCTAAGCCCATACTAGCTTATATTTATGAATAAGTTATGCTAAAAGCTCAAATTGAAATACATTGGGGTTACAGTAAAATAATTATTGCTGAACAAGGCGGTTCGTTTATGAATCGAAAAGTACCCACGTGTATTTCACGTGGCAGAATAATTACAGCAACCGTCTGTCGTAGGGGGTGACACCAGGGGGTACGATCTTTAACTAGTGAATTAAAAATGTTTACAGACTTATTGCGAAGGATATCATGAGATAAAACTAGTGTTGCAATCTTCAAAATGCGCTTGAAAATACCTTATTTTGTAGGAGTTTGGTTAGAAAAGATTATTACCTGCTTAATTATCAATTATTAGTTTGATCATATAAATGTAATAATGGTGATACTTTTCTTTTTTAAATATTGATAATATCAATACAAGTGTTGAACTTAGTGGTTGAAGTACTAAGGGACCTTCTTAAGCTGAAGGTAGGTATTTTCCGTTTGTGTAAAGTATGAAGTTTAGAACTAACCTAACTTTCATTATTTTCTTTGAACTTTTTTAGGAGAATTTATTATTAACTATGATGGCAATAGAGAAAACTTTCTTCGAGCTTGCACATATGGGAAACAAGAATTGTATAGTCATCTGTGATCGAGGTGGGTGACGTCAGAAAAATTTTACACGATAGAGGGTCCATTTCTCATTAGAAACTTCAATTTTTTTTAAGTTTTCAAGTTTTTACCTTTTTTGAAACTAAATGATAAAGTACATGTTTTTAAAAATGGCGCTGCGCCAGTCAATAGGCTCTTGTTTTTTGGTTGTGCGCGAGTTCCCACATGCCGCTGTACTTTATTAAAATGGCTAATTTTTTGAAGTACTTACATTATAACTTCTCGACTATTCACAGGCTCGGACCTGAAGTAAATTTTAACGTAAAATATGGCATACTAATAATATAATAATATATTATTTAAACGTATCTTATTTTCTCTTATATCGTATTTGTCATTTCACAGCATTAAAAAGCACAACATATTTATTACAAGTAGAATCGTATCCTGATAGAGTGATTTTTTTTTTATAGCATTTAATAAGGCTTGAATCGAAGGCTTTGTTCAACGCATTGACACTGATACCGAAAGCGATCACACAGAATAGCATCCTTCGTAGGAACTTTTTGATTGTCGTATGGTAACGTTGGCTTCAGGCACGATGGACCCATCAGCATTTGTTGACCGTGCAACTTGGAATCGCATTATCAGAAAGCATGGATTAAATGACGTTGATCTTCGTGACAACAGGTGTGAATAGCATGATTTAGATGTATTGAGACTATTCAGATAGTGTTATTTTGTTTTTAACTTGGGATAAAGCACCTTATCTCGTTATGTCGATTTACCTAATTTACGTTACGGTTGTTTTTAGGTACAACCAAATCCTGCATCTCGTATCGGCCGCGAAGGGCGCTGAAAAATACTATACAACAGCGGGCCACGGCACCCGAAAGGAGACCCTAGAAGAAGCTCGAGAAAGAGACGACAAGGCTAGCCAGGCTTGGGTTGGTCACCCCTATATCGAGGTAAGGAAAAACAGGCTTACCCTGTAATAGTTTACAGCATTGTCGCCTATTTTTGATAGTCAACAATGGTCAAACACGCACGCAGGGTTTTTCTTTGGCGAGGTAAGCGTAATAGTGTAATAATTGAGCTGGCTAAATATCTTTATTGCGTTTTTAGTCTCTGTAGATCTGAACTCGATAAAGGAGGTGGCTTTTATTTTTCGTTGCGTTTTGCGTTTGACAGGTAATCGACAATTCCACAGATTTTGAGGGAAAAATGAAGCGCGCCCTGGAGTGCGTTTGCCGTAAACTCAGGATACCTGTTGATGCCCGACTGCAGCAGAATTCGCGCAAGATAAAGTTTTTAGTGAAGTCGATGCCGGACGAAAAAGTATTCCCGCCATTCCAGGATTTCGAAGTAAGCATGAGTCCCTGCTGAGATCTCCTATAGTTGACGTGCAAGCCTGTTTTCGCGGTTGTGCCAGCAACGAAGCGGAATTTCTTCATTGTTGGCTATATTGTGGTATTCCTGTAATATTTGCTGCCTGTATAGTTTTATTAGCTTTAGTCTATTTCGGTACGATATCCTCTCCAAATAGCTCATTGCTCACTTAAATCACCTTTTTGAGTAGCCAACTATCGGCAGATCTATAGAAAAATCCAACTGGCAACATATGTTAGTTCATACGGTATTTTTACAAAACTAGTTTATTTCTGAATGCTGACAGTGGCACTATTACCTGATATAAAGGTGTATTTCTAGATTATATCTAACCGCTATTTGTGTACCTGGACTCTTCGGATCTTCGGGTAGATAGCATTCGTTTTTGATTTTTCATCAACCCAAACAATTGTCAGAAACTCTTCTGACTTCTCTTGCTGACTCTTCTAGCTTGCCTTTTGCTTTCTCAGTGCTCGACCTCACCTTTAAGCTGCCAGTGTGTTTGACAAATTCTCTTTGTTTCTGTTTCTCATAATGTAATATGACAGCCTTTTCTGTTCATTCTTAGGTAATTCACGACTATCTGATATCGTCCGATCCTCAGAAACTACAGATGCGTCTACGTAAGCGCGGTCAGAACGGCCACTGGTCGTATACATATACGCAGAGACAGCGGGATAGCCCTGACGATCAGGTGATCGAAATCAAGCGAACCATCAATCATCGGGACTATGCGAACTACCTGGCCCAGCGAGACCCCACGCGTCTCGCTGTCTTCAAACGCAGGCGATGTTTCATCTGGAATATGAATTCTTACCAGCTTGATTCATACAAACAGCCTTGCAATCCCCGGTGCGAAGGATTGATCATTCTTGAGGTTTACACGAACGGTGGGGACATCGAAAAACTCAAGCCCGATTTCCTCGATATTGTTCGTGACGTGTCTCTCGACCCGGAGTACTCCATGTACAATCTTGCAAAATTGGACAATTCACCTTCAAACGTCGCGCAAACCCCACCCAACGCTCTGCTTATGACTAGTAGTATTGCCAACGCTAATCTCAATCGAAATAGCCTACCTCAGGCTCATCCGGCGCCCACTAGTAACAGCCCGTCCAAACGAAACTCGGCTTCTTCATAGCCTCCTCCGAAGTCAGGCACAGTTGTTAATGATATTCACGTTCTACTTATCAATCAATTGAAGAACTCCGATTGTTCCTGCAATCCGTCCTATGGCTGTTTGGTCTGCTTGTCGGTCGTAATCGTTACCGTTACTGCAGAATACGGCCTCCACATGTAGGGGAGATGATTCGTCAAACGCTTAGGCGTATTAAAATGTAAGGGATTACAACTGTAAATAACGAACAGTTAATAATAATAATAGCCAACAGCTTGAAAAAAGCAGGTGTAGGGTCGCAACTCTGAGGTGCGCCAACAGGACCGATTAGTGAGGACGCACAGAGGTAGGCTTAAGATACCGAGGATTAGATCGCCGCGTGCTAGTTCACTAGCCAAAATTAAGGACTCATAATGACAAACAACTGGCAAATTCTGGTCGGACGAAAAAAAACACACAAAAGACACCGGTTGTACACAAGCTGAACATGGAGATAGAGATCCAAATCCACTAGACGCAATTAATAAAACTGTTTTAGTAATACACGCATCGTTGAGCTGTCAGCATAACAACATTTAGCCTCATATATATAATGAAACAAAACAAAGCTGCATGTAGCGATGGCATTCAAAATAATAATAATGAAAATAAAAAAAATTACGGAACCTCTGGACACAAAATGGGGCTTTAGATATTGTGGGCTTTTTAATAGAGCTCTGGTCTGGATTGCTTAAATGTTTACCAACCTTACAATGAGACATAATCCGTAAAGAAGGGTATAATATCCGAATACAATAATAGTAGAGATTTTCATTATATGAAATACTAATTACGTAAATATCCTCATTACGCCTTATCACGCTTAATTTAGATATCGCTGGAAACGTGCTGATGAAAACGAGTTCAGATGCCATATAAGAATAACACTAGAGATTAAACGCTTTTCCGTCGCTCAGTCGATTCATATCGTTAAAGATCAGAACGAGAGTGTGATATCAGTCAGACAGCACAAACATAATGGTTTGCCATTAGCGCTGTGATATTGTCCGGAAAAAAATTAGGATCAACAGACGTAACTGATATAGAAAGGCTAGATAGCACGAAAAATTATTAAACATTGTACTGCTGAGAACACTAACTCGCGGCCGATATAGCGTGAAAAGAAAAACAACGCTAGACCATCCTGACTTTCTATTGGAAAATAATAAATATTAGTATACATGCATCTATATTTAAGCCATATTTTATCCAAGTATTTCTTTCCGATCTTGAAATTAACCTTAACCGGCTACCGAATAGGTATCAAATGCGTAGTCTAAGAGTGGTACGTTCATTGTAAGAAACTAAGCTTACAGATCAGCCATGCCCCAGGCGACTTTTAATGAGCTCGTGGCGGGGGGCTATTAGCCACATTTTTCCGGTTGAAGGGTTCCGAAGACATTTTGGTATATCAGAAAAGGACGGTCGAATCTATCTGTATGCCAAAAGATACGCTGAACTCTAGTATTTTACATTATGAGTTTATCTATTGCTATTGGAGCAGCTTACGTTGGCGTAGGACCAACTTCGAGCAAAGAAAGCGTCGATCGGCCCTCTTTGTTTACAGTCATGACTCAAGATGCAAACGGCCAAGAATAACCGAGAAGCCGCGAAATCATAATGCGAAGGTGGCCGAAAATAGTACACAACAAATCATTCAAAATGTGCTCCTGGAAAAAAGTTATACTTGATCAAACATGGGTGAAAACTCGGCAGTAACTTATGAATGGTAGCTATCTCTAGAATACAAATATAGTTAAGTAACTTCTGAGGATTTTATGAGATTCCAAGCCAAGTCTCGAATACTTTATTGTAATATTTAGGACATCTTGTTTTTTCGTTTTTAATATCGATATATAGCTGCTTTAAAAAGCTAGCAAATACCATAGGAAACTTTTTCTAATACCATTTAGAAAACACTGATGTTACTTAAAAATTATATAACTATAGTTCTCTGTATTACCTACCAGGTCAAATAATTAAGTAAGCTGTGATTCACCTTTAAATTATCAGCTATAATTATGTCTGTTCGAAAAATTATATCAAATTATAGAGTTGGTAAATGTAATTTTTATCGGGCAAAATTCCCTTGTAGGTCCTGTCTGTCGGCAATGCCCTTATATATGATGCAAATTTTAAACTCCATCAGGCCATGCTTTTTAGTTTCACTTTTATCTCCTAGCGGGCAGAGTAAGGCCATGGTTATTCGAGCTCTTAGCCGTAAAAATAGTGCAACGCAATAGAACAATGGATTAAATACTAGCAGCGAGTCTGAACATGGCATCACTGCATTGTATAATATTCATTACGGTGTCCCAATTGAATGATACGGCGTTTAGCGTGCCTTTCTCCTCTGTATTACAGGTTTTCAATAGAAGACTACTTCTAAAGACAAAATATCTTGGAAGCATCCACTTATGATAAACGACGTCGCCACTGACATCGTAAACGTAAACACACGGGAAGAAGAAGGTGGGGTGAAGGGTTCCAAGCCGTTGGGTGCTTAGAGTCCCTTTACTCAACCAACTTGAGTTAGAAATGTTATTTTTACTTTTTTTACAAACTAAGCAAGCCAGTTCTAATGGCAATTTCGAGATTTGCCAAGACTACTAAAACATTTCCTCTCCCTTTCCTATAACGTATCATTAGTTTTAATATTCGACAATAATGTCGAACTTGTTTTTTGGTCTGAGCAGTCTTTTTAGGGTAATATACACATGTTGAACCCAGTAAAACCCCTTGTATTTACACGAATTGTGTAGTATGCGTCGGCCGAACTCGAGCCAGCTCGTTTTATCCAGTATATGAAATATAAGAAATTCTTAGTTCGCTTGATTCGGAAACTACTAATCACGAACTTTATTAACTATAATAAACCCATTTTCAGGGACTTCCTCGGTTCGTACATATTCTTTCAATTCATCACAGAGTATCCATCAAAAAATGTATGGGATTTCTGATTTGGCAGCCTTTCCAATTCCCTAACCACTATTTTCTGATGAGCAGTGTCTTAAGAGCAGGAATTCTGTCGTTTCATTGGAGGGCAGTATAAGGCATCGAAATTGGTGTTGCTTCATGTTCATTTTGCTAAGAAGTGATTTAGGAAAATGCACGTCTCTGCTCGTTCGAATTACCCTAAATCGTGCTATCTGCCCTGCTCCACGGATTAATTATGTTTCCCTATTGAAAGCAAACTAATGAAAAAACAACACTGAATGCATACAGATGCCGTCAAGGTTACTACCGTCACCATTGTCGCTAAGTGGCCTTACAGCGCTCAGTGGTTTCGTGAATACTTCCTTGGGCCTTCCTTCGCTCGTTTATTTTTCAGACCCAAGCCAAGGAGGTAAATTCCCTTTAAGGTAGAGTCGTCTTTATTAGCGGAGCACTCTTTTATTTAAATGCTACAAGAAGACAAGTTTCGTCGAGTAACTGGCAATTTATGAAAAAAATGGGAGCCAGAAAAGGCAAAGAATGGTTTCCAAAGATCGAAAAGAGTGTGAGCTCTTCTGACTCTAATAAGGTATCGTTCTTATTCTGTTGCCGCTTGCACACGGAGCAGCAGCAGTACTTCACCGGAGTCCTTTCTTTGCTTAAGGCCAGCTCTCTTGGATCGTTTAGTTATTTCATTGGGACATTCTCCGCGCAATTTGTCTGTGTTTCTATTTGCTTCATGACTTAGTTAATATGAGCAGACTTAACACGAATGCTATACGAATACGTGGTCATTGAATGGTCTTCATAGTTAGAAGAGTGTGTTTTAAATTTATTTGATATTTCATATATGAGTAGGTGACGTGGGACAAATCTTTTGGCTCCTTTGTTCCGAAGTCCTTTAATACGCGTTTCGTAAATCATTGACGCAAAGAGAAACTGTTGAGTTTCTGAGGATCTGGAGGCTTATGAATTAAAGATAAATGTTTTGCATTACAAATGCCTAAGCATTCGAAGATGTTTTCTGTTGCTACAATATTGCGGCGCAAAAAAAGAAAGCTAAGTTAAAGGTGGAGCAAGGTTTAAAGGCTTCTACCTATTCCACAAGTAGCCCAGCCCTTAAGCGAGCTTTGCACGAAAAACAATTCTAATTTACCCTCAAGTAGGCGTGCGCGTTTAGCTGAAAATATAAGAAAAACACATTTCACCAGAAAAAAAAAACTTCCGAAAACCAAGTTATGTATCGATAACGGAAATTGAATCCCTTATAACAGTTCAGCGATGTAGACAAGCAGTGTTCAGGCCCATTGAGAGATTCTTGTCCTTTAGTCTACTGAAACGACTAATACGCCGTGCCTGGTATGCATACTTTTAGAATTATCATTGACACTGATATACATACATTTCTGTAAAGCTATATTCGACTTGCTAACTTTACCAGTATAAACAACTACTTACTTAATATTCCTCTGGTGTAAGCCATAAAAGCAAACCGGAAATACGGTAAAGATAACCTAATGTAGCTGGTTTGTACGACAATAAAATGCCATAGAATGGTAAAGCCAGAAAAAGATACACCGTAACTATAAAAAATGCAGGTAAGTTCATTTTGTTTTGGGCAGGTCTAAACTAGCATATACATAATGTTACGTAAGCGTATGAATTACTTCTACACCGATCTTTCTAGCAGTAGCCGGAAGTTTAACTATCGATATACTTATGACGAACGTTACCAGGAATATGCACAAGCCTGCCGCTGCGATCCTACAGGACAACAGAATCATAGGCAACAAAGAGGCCCGAGCTTCTGCCTTTCGCATAGTCAACTGGTTTGGCTCAGAGGGACAATTTAAGTCCCTACTCTTATTTCACATTTTACTGAAAGGCCTTCCTGATCAAACAAGAAACACCGATGAAATCGGTGAAAATAATTTTGTATGTGGCTGACTTAGGTAGGTTCCAAGTGTATAAGCTTATATACTGCAGTTGCAGATATGAAACTAACCGTAAAGTTATTCACGGATAAAGTCTACAGGAGAAGGCAGGACAGCGGCCGCTGACATTTAGTTCTTTGCTGAGTTGCCTCTTACCCATATCCATTCCGCGGAAGACAGAAGTTCCCTTCTGCATATCGCCGAAAGCTGCAGGAAGCCAGTGTTAATCGCACGGACGATCATATCACTTCATCGCCTATCCCTCACAACTGCTTTCTGATTGTTTGTCCTCAAGGTAGGTTCGATCGTAATATATGGGATATTCGTCCTTTGGGAAGACCTTACAGTGAAGAGCCTCGAACAAATAGATTTCGTCAAAGTTTTTTTTCAGAAGAACATGGGACTATCACGTCATGTATCTTTTAGCGGACTCGCTCCTCCTGTCCTAGGGTCTACGTTGCTGTTGGCTTCAAGATCAATCTTAGAAAGTAAAGCAAAAATCTGTCTACATTAGCTTTTTTTACTGTTAGCAGCAAAGATGAGTAAATGAGGTTTGATTGATTACTAACTTGACGTGAAATTAGTGATGTTTCGCTGATGTTTTCTGCTTCACATTGCCAAAGTGTGTCGCCTTCCTTTCTGTATAAAATCAAATAATTGAAAATAAATAAATGCTAGGTATAAATAATTTATTAATTAATACGAATGATATGTACATTGGTGGAGTATCCAACGTTGCCTGACTTCGAGAAGCTCAATGAGTTTAAATTAAAAATGTAATCAACCTCTCTGTGTGATAATAACATCTAGATCACTCAGCTTTCGGGCCATCATATATATCTGACTGGGAATTCTAATTAAGGTAATCATCAGTACAAGATTTCTTAAATCTAAAGAATGTAATAAAATGCCAATATCTACATATATAACGACAGTACTACAAGCTTTAAGAATCAAATCTATATTTAATTTCCTTTTTATGTCTTCTTTGAAGCAGAATATGACTATGGCAATAAGGGGCGCCCTTTCATGATGATTCAGACATGGAATAAAAGTAAATTATTTTATAATATAGCAAGTGTTTCCATATATATATATATATATATATAAGATGACCGTGATTTCTTGATGTTCATATAAGAGTTCTGTGTGAGGAACATCCCCGAATCTTCTTTGCATCACGCTTGAATGGGGAGCCTACCGTAGACAGCCTTATAAAATGGCCAACACCTATCACCGTATTCTAGCCATAAGTGCACCTGCGTAGCAAGTATCGAGACAAGATATCACTAGAACTTCATTAGAACGAATTATAAATATAATTATAAATAAAGAATTGTAAATAATACGTTTGTCTTCAATTTTGTAATCGTCTTGACGGCCATTAATAGTGATTCTAGTTATCAAGCTTCAATTGGAAAACTCTATGGTTCACGGAGATGGGCAAGAGAAATAAGCCAGTTAGCATATTTTTTCTTCAGTTGTGGCCGAATTACATAGCTCGCGATTTAAGCCACGACAACTGGACAAAGTTGCCGATGTCTCGGTGAAACGCCATTCACCACCAGTGGTAGGATTAATTTAATTTTTTTAAATGGAATATTTATTAATTCTTATGTTTGCGAGCTTTAAATCCCTTAAATGCTGATTGAATTTTCAAGGCCGCCTCCTGCAGTCCAGGATCCTTGAGATCGATTTGGGCCAATTCCTGAAATGCCCCAAAAAATACATAAAGATTAAAGCATATACATCCTTTAACTATTCAACATGAAGGGCATTACTTGTTAGAATAGTTTCAAGCAAGATGGATATAAATTTTTGTTCGTCTTTACAAGTGGAAGTATGGGCCCTATTGTGATTTTCCCTCTACCCCAAAAGGTAGATTATTAGGTGCCATTTAAATGTAACTTAATGCATATTTACAATGACGTGATTAGCTCGCGGCACACATCGTACACACGTTTGTGTCAATGAAAAATGTATTAAAGCTAAGCTAAAAAAACATCTGACTTCTCGACTCAGTTGCTCAGTTAGGCCGAGCTCAACTGTTAGAAGTAATGCTTTTCAAATAGCTTTCATAGCTGACAATGCTGTTTTCTGTGCTATGACATCGAGTGTATGTATCCAGATGGATCCAGCCACGGAATAGGAACAAGCCTAAATCCCTATTTTAACCGAGTCTTAAAATACACAAGCGAATCATCAGTCCCAACTAAAATGTATCTCCCATAATAAAAATAACGAGCTGTTCAACAATTTTTCTAGTTTCTTCTGTTATCAACTGAGATAATGACTAAGTTCTCTCATAACTGATTATATAGCCTCGGTAAATTCACGTAATTTCCTTTGTAACAGGCCGACAAACCTTCGAATCTATTGCATCATGTGAAGTTGTGGGAAAGAAAACAGATGATACTTCGTTTATCATTACGCTTACATCATTATCGGTATCCCTTTTGTCAGCGCTATTTCCATCCTCTTGCAGGCCGTCTCCTAATTGGAGCTCGTCCATCTTTTTAGCTGCTTGCGTGACGTCATTCCTTATCTCGACGGATTCAACCGATGGTTCGCTAAGGTGTTGAACCAAACAATAACAAGTTAACGTAAGTGCACGTTTAGCACGTTGGATAGACAAGGAATGCAGGCACACTATCGCTCACTGATAATAGAGAACGCGAAACGTCAGTTAGAATGGACCTCCATTCTTAATGTCCTTCCGTGTGTCCTAGACCAGACAAATAGGATTTTCGTTGATTACAGAGATCGCATATCAATAAGCCTTAAAGAAAACATGATGATACATTTATTGAAGAATATTCAATTGCTCAATTCAATAATAAATATTACAATAATCAGATTGCCATGTACAGGTATTTTGCGCAACAGATTTTCCCTAGGATTCTTTACGTGTACATGAATCCGCTATCTTCGCTGATGTAATATTGGCGTTTACTCTCTCAAATAGGCCATTTCAGTATATCGTATAATCAACTTGGGTATTCAACACTGTGAAACCCTGCGTTTGCGGTGCCCTATGTACAGAGATACACGCGTTCTTTATTGCCTAAGCGAAAGCCATTAGGGCCCACACGCGTTATAGTTACCCATATGTTTCTATATGTTCAAATATACCGTCTAAATAATAATTCTATGGGTTGTTTGATTGCCATTCGTTCGATTGAATTCGTTAATCAAGGATACATCTATATTTGGAGTTTTATGTCCAGTATGACTGTCGGACATTTCATCAGACGGCTGGCTTTCAACATTGAATGAAGTCTGTTTGGCTCCGATTTCAAACCTAGACCTAAGACTAGCGGGCAGACACGTTAACCACTACGCTACCATGGGGCAATCTAGTATTCTTATGGATTTATAAGTTAACCTTGGAAGTCAAAAACACTTGAAGGCACGCGGCACGAAAAGACGGAAATGGCTCGACACATATTCTAGGGGTCAACCAATGCCGGCGTATCCGGCCACAAAGCGTATTTTGCACTATGACCCCATGAAAAAATGGGCTATACTATGATAACTTCTAAAGCCAAAAACATCAGGAACAGCAAAGTTGTTCGTCCCAAGTCCGTAGCCCAGTAGTACCTGCTTAACCTATACACGACGTCAGTCGCCATGTGTTTTCTATTGATTCACTTGGCTGTGTTGTGTTCGATCCAGCCTCTGTATCAGCTACTTTCATGCTGTCCGAAAAAGCTAAAGTTTACATAGTCGTTCCTGTTACCAGCTTATTGTACTAATTTGTTTTTTGTACCTTTGAGAGATACGTGTCCTTATTTTTCTAACCGAAAAACGGTGATCCGAGGCAATTTCAATTTCTATTTAAAACCCGAAGATGTTTACCTAGACAGCATCGTTGGACCACTGCAGAATTTATTCATTAGTTTCTTGCTTTTCGGTTAGAGATAGTATTGTGCCCTATCGTGAGAAAGTGGGTTGTTCGATACCCTTTAGTATTGTTTTGCGTCAAAAATCATTCTGAATTTCCCATACGCGTTGTATGGAGAAAAATGCGGAACTTCTCGCTAGCTGTTCATTTTAAATTCGTACCGTGTTATTGCGATAGTTCGAAACCACAGAAATCGACATTGTCGATCGATTGTTTGCCATGCAGAAATCGGAGTGTCACAAGAGGCCGCGATATCTTCAGCAGTCATAATTGTATCCGATGGCTGCCGACGAAGCCAGGTACATGTTTAACACAAACTGAAGCAATGGACAACATTCTTCCATTGAAAGATATCGAATGCACTAACAAGCTTCAGTAAAGATGACAGCGCACATTTCCAATAAGGTTTGTAAAAATGTCCCGCCCTCTATGTTGTTCTCGTTGTAATCCTAAGACTAACCAACGAATGCAGTGAACACTGATAGTGGGCGTTCAAAAAGGTATCTCGAAAATGATCGTTGAAGATAGGACAGGTAGAGAGAGTATGATGCGCTCAAAGTGCTATAATATCTGGGAAATTTGCGGAACTTTAATAACAGCCTAATCTTTATGGGTGTGTTTACGGTAAGTATGGATCTAGCGTATTATCTAATTGTAGACGGGCCGCTATTCATATATGAATGTGTCTTTGACAGGCAAGCATTGCGCCAATTCGTTCAGATAATTCTGCATATCCCTTATAAAGAATAGGTAGAAAATTAACACATAAATAAAGTTCAATATTATGCGGCGCAGGTTTGCACGTTTATCATATCTGGAAAAAAAAGCCGATACTTGTGTCTTCAGCACTAGCAAAGACCCCTGATCTTCAGTACCTTAACAGTTGCCCATAGAAGAAACACATGCAAATTTGACTATACACAGACGACCATAACGTGATTCACCAATAGAAACGTTTAGTCTAACACAGGTCTATGCTTGCCATAATTGTCAAGTCACTTGTCTCTATATGATACGTTTGGAAAAAATAGTATTGAACCTGTAACCAGCTGCCGTTGCCTGCATCAGCTAAACTTGCAGTACCAGGAATAAGCATGGTTTGCCATTTTACCCCCCAGAGCACCACTTAGCTTGTGCTAACGCCGCAAACTGTTTTTACACTCCCCGCATCACTTAGGTTCAGCCTGTCGAGGCCCTTTTTCGATTCAACATTGCTGTTGATTTACGTAATGAAACCTAGTCGAAGACCGTCGGTACCGAAAGGAGAATAGCGTGATTCAGCTAACCCACGAAGCTCGTTCGCAACCTGGTCTTAGGTTGACATTATCTGTATCCATGATAATAATATTACTCGATTCTCGAAATGGACCTATATAGAGCCGCAGTGATAATGTCAATGAAGTGAACTCCATGCATTAACTATCTGATTACTATGTAGAAACTTTTATTTTTAGTTGTTATGTATGTTATATGTAATCACGCCAGACCTGAACAGCCAAATATTTACTACGGGGATCATTCAAGGGTGGACCCCCGACATAACTGGGCCCATTTCAGTCCTCGGCAGAATCTGGCAGGCTTATCTGGCTCGATATGGGGTGCTATATGCCGTGTTTCAAGGAGATGCGTATTAGCCAAACAGACCACGCAGAGCGCTGCGTGGTAACAGTTTCTGAATTCTTGAAACTAGCATAAACCCAGCCCAAGAGGTCGTCGTAATCGTAGCAACCACTATAGCTAGGACAACCGCTGTAACCCACTGTCGTTCGGCTGGCATCTGTAATGCATTCGTAATGGCATCTGACGTATGACAGTTGATTCAGGTTTATGGAAACTAATTAAGTTGTAACTGTAAACAAACATCAAATGTAGATCGATAGTGTTGTAAGTACCATTCGGTTAGAGATTGATCGGGTCTAAATACTCGTAACAAGTGTAGGTTTTATATACAAGTTTTAATCCTGCTGATCTCTGTCAGCTAAACGAAGTGGTTGCGAGACACCCATCGATATTTGACAGACGGCACAAGATCGCCATTAAAATTACTGCACCCTTCTATAGTGGTATGTGGGTCGGTAAAGGCAAATTTCTATTTATGCTTTACTGTGTTTTAGAAGATTTCAAACAAATTTTATACGGCCGTATCATCGGATGCGCACAATCTCGAATCTATGAAACAGACTCGTAACAGAAACATAGATGGGAATAATCGATAGGTAAACGTTAATTTTACATTATGCAAACATTATTTACATAGCGTACAGGCCGTAAATACATCATATTACAGGACTCAACTGAAGTTTATATTCTCCAAACGACTTCAGCTAAAGAATAAGTCCTTTTGTCAATAGTAACTCGAGAAAAGCTTCAAGCTAACGAGCCAATACTTCCCTAGTAACTATCTTATTCGGTTTCTGCAACGGTGATTATGTCCACTCCCCAATAATAATTATTACTATATATATTAGGTTAAAGTTTAAGATAAGTTAAAGTTAATTTAAATTTAAAATAATAATATTATATGTGTTATATAATAATTACTTTATTAAACATAGCTGACGTACATAATGGATAACCTTAGTGTTGCAATCATTGGTCAGTATCGTATTTATGTACCAATGTATGTTACGCTTCGTGGTAATATTGTACAACTTCAATCGTGTGCATTCGATATAGCATGATTGCATATATTAATAAAACGCTAACCCTTAAAGCCATTTAGTAATGGTCACAATTCGTCGTAGAAACTTTTCTGTGCCCACTGCGGTAGCTTGATACCCCTTCCAGAGCTTACTTTTCTAAAGCTCGAAAAACCGCTGTGACTGCATTTTCAAATCTCGCGTCACAGCGGCTACTTCTTTCGGCTACTAATGTAGTCTCTTAGGTCATGTCTAATAATAGACACATGACCACTGGTTTATCGCTAAACAGGCCGACATCAACCAGCAGAATCCCTCCAACGCGGCACCCTCTGGTTCTCCTAAAGACGACAGTTGCAAAGCAACGTGCGACGACTTTCGAAGTGAAGGTGTTTTTTGCCAAGCGGGCTTCGTGGCTACGATATCTAACCTGCAGAAAACTAATTTAAAAAGTTACAACGTCTATCTCAGCAAGACCCGACGACTGGCACGTTTACCTTCTCGTCCTGTATAGTGGCCTTGTCGTATTTGGGACGGGCAGAAGAACACAGTGCTCACCGCTGTTCTGACCAGTCGACCCGTCGCTTCTGTCAGCCTAGAAATCAATCTAGGAACAAAACCTAGGAATCAGGGCCAAATTCTGCCCATCGCAACGACTGGCTGAGCGGCTCAAAATTACAGTGATGTGTTGTCCTTCTCTTTTTTTGGATGAACTTACCGATTATTACCAGCTATCCCTGTACTACCTACCAATAAGAAAATATTTTGTCAACGCATCTTGCCTTTAAGCTAGAACTGGTTATAGTATCCTTACCTCGCTTATCATACTGTAAAGCGATATACTGTGGTTGATATCTGATATTTTATAACTCAAACGATACGGTGTGGCTCAGCATAACTTCTTGCCGTATCATGTAGCATTAATACTTCACGTCGTTTGTTTTGGCCTCATTCTAATCATTAGAAAAAATAGTATGCTTTGCATTTTCTGCCTCGTCCTGTTGTTACTGAAATGGCGGCGCCTTTAAGGCTTCTATTTTTGACAGTGGCTTTCCTCGCTGCTTACGGCTAGAGGTTACTGCTACTGTCATCAAGAAAATAAGCCACGTTTGATGCGAGGCTTGTTCTTACTTGTTTTTGTCTTACTCCATATAGCGTCACAGCAGTGTAACTATTTGTGTTCTTGATTATACTGGGACTTTAACGAGAAACGTAGAAGAATGACGTCGAGGGCAGTAAAAACGTAGAAATAACCGCGTTACCATCAGAAATACTAGCGGAAATTCAAACGACTTTTGTTACCATTTCTCTCGCGCAGTTTCACCCCTCTATCTTACCTTAACTTACCAACGAGTTCTCACAATCCCAATGGCTGTACTATACAAATGCTTGCGCAAAGTACAACTGTTTGGAGCACTTGTATGACGACAAAGGGTAGCTATCTAATCTATACATGTCTGTTCTGCCTTGAGAAAAGAGGAAGAGGAACGGAAGCACTCACATAGCCGTCCGTCTCTGAAGTTATGAAGAATACCGTGCACATGTATTATATTAAAACCCCCCTACATTACAAAGGACAAAGCGAGTTTCGCTCAAACTTCACCTGAATATCTGCCCACAACCTTATTTTTTACGGGTTGCGGGTTTCCTATGGGAAAAGTGCATCATGTCAATAAGCGCTTGCTCATTAGGGATAGAACGAAAAGAGAAATGCGGTTGAGGCGCAGCACGACCAGAGCATAAATGAAATAACGACGTTGAAATCGAATGGGTCGAGGGAGAAAAGGAGACAGGTAACAAATGACAACTCGTTTGATGAAACGGAGTTTGTAAGTAAGCGGTGCAGAATAGAAAAAAAGAACAACTTTAAGTCGCTTGAATCGTAATCTACTGAGCCTATCTATATTGGTATCGTACAGGAAAAACAGCTGTTAAACGTAGTGCATGACACTCCGGGTTCAGAGCAGAAACGGGATCGTCGGACTAGACTTAAATTGTTCCGTAACCTCGTCGATCAGGGAATGGCACTTTGGAGACGTGTAAATCGTATGATGATAGTTTTCTGTGGTAAACCTACTCATCAATATAGATAGTATCTAATGTCGGTAAAGAAGTCAATTGTCATTACTTTCAGCTAATCTGTTGCTAAAACATTGGGCTTGGATAAGGATTCTCGTTGAATTTCTGTTATGTGCTTACTGTTAGATATAAGCTCAAAGCAATACTTGAACTCCGCATGCATCAAGAAAGTCATTTGAAACGCCAATGTTTTTGGGTTTTTCATGAAAGCCGAAATGCGATGTGAGCTGACAGGACTCGAGGGATTCAAAATTATTACTGAGCCGTTGCTAGGAATTCAAGTTCTTTAATTAACGCGCCATTAATCTGCATAAACAAGCAATAATCCCTTGTGCAGCTGCTGCGATGTCTTGTTTCCAGAAAAAAGGTCCTATACCTGGCCGAGAGATAAAAAACCAGGACTGTGCAAGCCCAAGTTTACTGCTATACAGGGTGGATGTGCATCGCCTCAAGGTATAAGAGAAATCCGTATTGTTTCACCGTAGAAGTGTACGTCGACCAGAGAGGGACTGCATCTCGCTACCAGAGGGGCAAACGCACGTACACAGAAGCGTCTGCTTCCAGACCGCCCTCCATCTGTCGAAATCGCGTGACGACAACGCACAACTATGCTAACAAGTACTGGAGCATCACGGCCAAGCTGTCGGCGTCGTGTGTCTCATTGTCATCTCAATTACTGCGCTGCTCCGTTGGGCGCAAAACACTCCACTGGTTCTGATATTCGGAAATTAGGACGTATTAAACAGGAACGAAAATGACCCCAGGTATTTTTTAGGGAAATTTGCCAGATCAGCCACAGCGAGGATGGCCTGAAAAACACTGATGCCTTGTCGCCTACTTTGAACATCCCCAAAACGTCCTGAAAATGGACGACCGTAGCGTCGAACCGTTGATGGCGCCATCACATCATAGTGGCATTGTAGATTTGACAGCTTTTTCGGGAAGGCGACCTATGACTAGTGTCGAGAAAAGCAAGCTAGCAACGCTTCGATTGCGGCTGGCTTCAAAAGCAATATTGGTATGATACCCCAGACATTTTGTGTCGTACACGTCGGGTGCTAAGTAATGCAGAAACAAATCACTAATACATTGTCGTTTCAACAAGGAACGCGTGGTAAGACTGCTATTAGAATGCACATATATCAGTATAATGAAGACCAACAATGCGCAAAACGATAAAGCCATTACGATGAAGAATAAGGCAGGCTTAATTGTACTTAATGTTGTTTCAGAGGCACACCCGCGCTTCGTATCATCAGTCAGGTATATTTTCTGCATACTTAAAAGACGTCGGTGCGTTTAGAATATAAGTTAGTGTGGCCGTCTATTTAGATACGCTTTCTCGGAAAGTTGTTTTAAATACTTACCCAGTTTCACCATAGGCCTTCATCCTTGGTTTTTATTTTGTAGTTCCTCACGTGTCCTGGCCCTCAATTCGTTCCTAAAATGCAAAACAACCCATAACTGGTCAGTAACAATTTGAAATAAACTTATTATACAAATCTGTGTTTGCAGGGAACACTTTCGATAGATGGCCTTCGCCCATTTCGCCTTTGTATTAGTTTTGTAATAATACGATTATATGATATCCTTACAAAGGTAAGATTAATTAAATCTCCATTCGCCTATCGAACAGCTCATTACTAGTTTAATTCTGCTGTTCTAAATCAATTCTGTTAATTAGTTAAGCGTCAATGAGGTAAGGAGTCCATTAATTGTGAGGCTGAACAAATCATCCATAAAGTGGAAGACCGAATAGATAAACAGAGATAACACAATTTGTCCGAAGTCGATATAGCACATGGGCAGACAGTAACAAAAAAATTACATACGAGATTAGTTTGCTAAATCTGTCTTTCCAATTTCGTTGTCGACGCTATCTGCAATAGTAGGGCGCTAGCAGGATTTTTTTTTACTCATTGCCCCTAATTACTATGGGAGATAAGTGGATGGTAAGGCTTAGGCCACATGAACACACACATCATTTAGAGATTTCACAACGGACCTAGATAAACCTAGACCATAAAAGCTCACAAATATATGTATTCCTTGATTTTGTTAGCTGTTTTGTTTTTCCCACGATGCTTCTTAAAGCCGAGGACGTGTCCGGCACTTTAAGATTTCAATAGGCATGGTTATGTTTTTCTTTAAATAGTGATGTCTCGCTGTACAAAGTTTACGAATGACTGTTTTCTCGTTCACCGTACGTCATCCGTCTCGGAGAAGCCTTTGCGTAGAAAGGCTTTACGTAAAGCTAAAACAAGCACCACGGAAGCTGTATCCAACACTTCGGAATCGTTCAGAATCATCTTCGCTGGCTGTAGGCATGCTGACCCGACCAGTTTTGTCTACATTCAAATCATTTGCATAGTTGGCTCTCAGTTATACTTCCCACTGTAGGCTTCGGTAACACTGTTTCAAAGAAGAGCGTTACTTCAAGGACCCATTGGAATAAGGCCCCTAAATAATTGCCTTAATACGAGTAGGAACCGAGTAAGATAAAGGAGGACTATATTAGTTACCTACTCTTTTATGCGTATTTCTGCTGAGGGTTCACAGCGTGTGCAGGTCTCTCCAGTTAGTACATTACTGTAATACAATGATGTCCAGCTACAGTCACAATGAGCGAAAGCGTTCAGGATCAATGCCCCATACGCTGACTGATGGCTGTTCCACATGCCGTACCATTCATGATAGAAAACATCGCCCCTAGGACACGTTGCCTTTGTTTACGCAGCATTCTACGCTTTCAAAAATGCACTTCTGCGATTGGCTGTTTGCGAACGACATCCACTGCCAGCAAATTCTGGTTAGATTATCTATTGGCTGCCTGTCGCTTTTATCGGAGCCACTCGATAGTTCGACGCTGCTCTCTTAAGCAGTAATTGTAATTGGCTGTGTCGTATTAACGAAAAGCCAAAATTCTCCAAGGATTGTCGCCGAGGGCCACAGAGAGGGGTAAGCATGAGTGAAAAAATAAAGTCTGTATACGCCAATATACTATTACGCAAAACAGTATACGTATACCAGTTTCTGCACGTTTTTTTTTTTGAATTCACTTAGTCGGATGATCTACGCATTTCACGACAATCCTCCATTGTGTTTTATAAGTAAAATTTTATAAATATTTTTCATTTTTTATAATTAAATGGCTTTTTATAATAGCTATAACTTAGACCAGTGTTTGTGCATGCTTCATTGCATGTGTCGTGCGCGAGTATTTCAATAATCATATCCTAACAAATCAATCAATTTTAGAAACTGTCGCTCGATCTGTACTATCTATCATATCCAATACGATCCTGAATTAGACAACCGCAAGGGGGGCATAGTAAGTGTAATACGATGAAAGCCCGTCTCGGAATGTCAGGACACACACTAATTTTCCTATGACGAAGTTCGACAGCACCTGCGAAATTGAGTTCTCTGAGACTACGGTTCGACGAGCTTTTAAGAAAAGGAAAAAAACATCTTCATCTCTACCGTTTGTTTTTTTTTTACCATCCATGCTATTGTCTTAGTTAGCATTCACCTATATGTCACTGTTAATTAGTATATCGCATTACGTAATAGATATATATATATATATATATATACGACGGACTATGGATGAGCAAATAATCGAGAGTGGTGAAGTAAACATCGGCTGAACATTATCATTTTATTTAGCCATTCTACCGGTGGCCTGAACCTTACCCTCGTCTATCTAACCTAGGACAGCGCATATTATTAGCACAAAAACCTCGAGCATCGCCCTCTCGAACGTAATATTGCTGCTGCTGTTGTTTTAAAAGTCACAGAAAGCAACCAACTAGAGATGAGAAAGCTGGCTGATTGTCTGGGCTATTGAAGTTGCGTATCTCAGCATTAGTTAAATATTGAAGTTGCTCCCCCAGCCGCGTAATCTTTATGGCCGTATGATCGTTGTGTATCTGATGGCTTTTGGGTGAGCATCGAGGACATGTCTGGCTGGCCCAGCCCAGTTGATGTGAATTATAAGCCAGGGTGGTGTCAGACGTATCCTCACTATTCGCCCGTACTATTAGGTACACCTGATGTCTCCTATATCCAGTGTACCAACTTTTCGATTATCTTTAGTCAGATACGTGCTCTCTGAGAAATACGCACTGTTAAATTGGCCTCTAAAAAGGGAAAACTGTTGTGTCTATTTAGGTATGGCTATTTGGAAGAAAGCTTGGGGTGAACGCGACAAACTTGGGGCTATCCGTTTTTGTCCATTCCCAGCTCTGTTCCTTCTATATTGAAGTTTAAAGCATTCGCCTATCCTCCAGCGACCAAAGACGATGAAATTGTGAGACGAGCAGTACTACGGTACTTTTTCGGTTAGTCCCTTCTGCCTGACTGAATTTGCACTGCGACGAGAATGTCCTCTTCGAGGAAATCACGCAGAGTATAGTTATTACCAAGTAGTTTTCATAACCAGCAGGATCATGGCTGGGAGAACTTACCCGTCAAAATATAACGATGTAGCCTTTTAAGATCTAATAAGAACTAGTGAACGTCTGCTGATGGATTTGTGTTATAAATATGCGCGAACCTGATTCAACATCAACTCCATGGAGCAATACTAAATCGTTAATTTCTCAGACCTTTCGAATATTGAAGGGTTTGATAAATTTGTGAAGTCTTATAGAAACTGATTAAATTTCGAGATTCGATCATTCTAAGAAAATGCTTGCTTGTACTAACCAGCAAGTTTAGTTTCAAGGTGGAGTAGAGGCCGTAAATTATCTTTGACATAGTTACTTGTGAGTGTAATAGCTCAGATATAAGCTCACCATTTTTGTGCCCCAGGCTAGTGGGGATGCGTGTGTGGCTATGCTCGCTTAATAACCTCGCTTTAGGAATTCGTTTCTACGTAATATAGCATAGAGGTAATCTTCGTGTAATTTCCTCTGTTTACACTATTCAGTATTTTTTTTTTGATGGCCAGCGTCCTTGAGCCGTCCTCGATATTAATTTTATTTTGATAAAAACTTGACGAAGTTAATACATACATACATAAATAAAATTAAATGAAAAACACGTATGTTAAAGATTAAAAACTAGGACACACATACGAACATAAGCTCATTCGGTGTGATTGGCTCTAATCGGCGTCAAGAAAGCTTACAATCTGTGTTGATATATATGCCCCTTAACTAGGAGAGCTGATAGAAGCCAAAAAGCGTTTTGCATTTTGTACTCAGACTGAGTTTGCCATCGCTGCTACACCTAGCGTTACCGTGCTAGTGGATTCATCAAGGACCCATCCTGACCCATGTCCAGGTTGTGAGTGCTGAGGCGCCTATGGTTCTGTTGATTGCACTCTCTGTTGCGCTAGGAATGTTACGAAAGTTGATCTTGAAATAAGCCTAGCTGGTGCAGCCGTTTGCAGTAATAGTAAAGAAAGCACTCGACCCTGCAGGCTCGGAAAACGTGCTCTCAATAGGGGGATAATATCGAGGGTCAAAGCTGCTAAATTATTAGCGTATTGACACTTTCGATCTTGTGAACACTCCACCAAACCTCTAAATCTGTACTACACAGATTTACAAATTACAGTATTGGAAACAGGGAAAACACAATACTGGGGGACAAATGCCTTTATGAGGCTTTAAGCCCATGGACCTGATATAAATAAACAAAATATGTTATATACTAAATTAGAATAAAATGTACAACATTACAAATCAATGTGAAAAAGCGCCTACCAATTACAATACTATTCAAAAGTGCCCATTGCCCATGGCCCATTTGCCCCGGTGGCGCGCACGTCAAAATTACAGCTGAGTGCGATATCGACAGCAGTAAGTTCGAGTTCTTCAGTAAAACTAATGCATTGACTAACCTTAAATCGTGAGTCTGACATCGATAACTGGAACGCGGTGATCTGTCGATGTGGGTATGAGTAAATGGTCGTTCTTTCGAAATTGTGCGTGATCGATTTAGAGCGGGACGAAATCAGCCGATAGAAGCGACACGATCGTTCCAGACACATAGTGTTATCTTTTGTTAATGGGTTCTCGAGTTAAGCTAACAAGCGATGCAGAAGCTATTAGGAAACCTGTTATACCCATAGTGATAAGTTTCTAACGAACTTTTCTTAATATGGGACCTAAATTGTCATTTGGAACTAGTTCGTCCTTAATAAAGGATAATTTAATTTAAAGATGAAATACGATTAGAAATCAAAATGGAACAATGTGCATTTCAGAGCCAAACGAGTCGATGAAAACATTTTTTTTTTTACCAACATTTATGAGAAGATATCTATGCGTTCTGTATCTGTCCTGCGTACAGATGTAATAAGTCGCTTCATTAGCAATGCAGAAAGAAATAAACGGCTTATGGTTTTTATAACAATCAGCGTATTCGAGAAAGCCCAACAATACTCCTTCCGCCGGAGGGCGATTGTCAATGATAGCACGTTGGAAAGGATTTGGACAAAAGGGTACATCTGAATAATCAGGATGACGTGACCTGCTGCACAGTGGTTTTAAGGGCACTGAATTTACTAGCCTACAAAATTCGAATGTAAATTCTATCATTGCATTAAGTGCTCCACGCTCAGTAAAAATCGACGCTACACACTTGAACGATAGAGACTTCCAAATTAAGTAAACACATACCGATCGACGTAATCAGGTGTATCTACAAGTGGGTAACCGGTGTGATAAAACATGAAAAACATAAATTTAGGAAATTTTGGTCAAATTTCATGACCCTGGACTTCTAGCGAATGAACTAGCCTTATGTCTAGGCTGCGGATAGATCCACGAGATAACCTATTTAACAATTTGGCCGCAATCACTCTGCAATTCATCTAACATTTAGAAAACGGTTGTTTGGGACAAAAGTTAACGGCTAAAGCATCGTACGCAACACGCTGAACGTAACTGAAGAGCGAAGCTAGGGACTGTGTTCTAGATATGCATACAGGCGTCTTTTAGCTTACATTGTGTGCAACGCATCCCCTCTATGTTTCGAGTTCACTGTTCGGTATTGCCGTTAGACATTCCGTCAAACGGCTGGTTGGCTCCCAGCACGAAGTGAAGTCTGTCTGTCTTTGCCCAATTCGACCACAACATGTCCCTAAGACAAGCAGGCAAATACATTACACACAAAGCCCGTTATAGCGGGAACGCAGTCTCTAATCGCTTGTTTTGTGGCCATTAGTAGAAGGTCAACAGTATTAGCTAGCTCAAAGCACCAGTACATACGTACTGTTTCGCCCACGACTGAATTAAACATAGCCCTATGTTGTCAAAGGACATATAGAAATATTATCGTTTTAATGCCGGTCTAGTCATAGGTACCTGACTATCTATGTACGCGGGTGTCTGCGTAGCCTAACATGTTTATGCGAACAACCCATTATTTGTCGCTACTCAAGCTTGAATACAGCAGAAGTAAGTAATTTGGGGGGGTACCAGAGTTATCGGCGTTTAATACCAAGCCCAGACAGAGTACACCAGAGTGCACCGATACTCTCTTGCGAAAGTATCGTGTATCATAATTTCCCTATATACTACTATTATTACGCCTTATAGACAAAACATGGCTTGTTATTTTGCCTCGGTCATTACCCTAAGTAACCTAGATTTCCGTCGTCTAATATCGTCGTCTACATGAAGCTATTGAGCCAGCCAAAAAATGATTGCAATACTAATCCCGCGTAATCGACGCGAATACATATGTAGTAAACCTTTGCTCATAACCATGTTTGAGTTTCTGCCTTGTTTGCTATGTACGAAGTTGTATTATATGGGTTTTTTGATCGGCGGTACCCAAACTGGAAGGACAAATCCTCATGGAAATTAGGCAAAACTGGGTCGACTACCAGAGATAAAAGCGTCTCATGAAAACTCCAACTATTAAGGGCTAGATTCAAATTTACAGAATAGGTACAGGCTAACAAGTCATTTTTCACCGCACGTCATACCGGAGTCTGCGCCCAATATTTGGAATATAATATATGGAACCCCAATATTTGGAATAAGTTTTACTGGATTGGAAGTAATGGACGATCCATGTAGTTTTTTTTACGTATGTAAGCTTGGGCCTGGGCAGAGTTAATTTGGGCATGCGCTTTTTCGAAGCTCCTAAACATATCCGCTGTCATTAACTTTGATTATTCAGCAAACTTCAGTCGAGAACTGTTAGGCCGTCATATTGCTGCCAATCAAGTCATACCTTAGCACACATTACAGCTTTGAGGGGTTCTTTCTCCAAGATGAATTGAGTCATTACCGATACAACTATTCAGTGTATTATATGCATGATAGTCGATGATGGCGACTCTTATCCTTTCTTTTTATCAAAGGAGGCAGCTTTATAAATATCCTATTATATACACTTTGGACTCGACAGTAGAAAAGTATGATTTGAAGTGAAATAGCTAAATCTAGAGGATGGCAGTGAATTTGATGTTGACCAAGAATATTTGTCGCAAGGATTATGAGCAATTCGCGCACATTCTAGTCATGACGTTATTGTTCCAGAGAATTCCTAGTACACTATGAGCACGTTTATTTTAACGTTGTTGAGGGGTTTAAAAAGTATACCTAAGATGGCGATCGTAGGTCGGTCATCGGCCTCTAGATAGTGAGGCTTTTGCCAGTCGGGGAATGGTCGGGTATAGATTAGTAATTCGAATGCAGTGCTAAGGACCCGAATTCAAGGCTAAACGAATGCTCTATTAAAAAGGTGGTAATCCTCAATAGATCATTGCGCAAAATTAGCTCCTGATACCAAAAGGTAGTGGGCGTCTGTCTTATCGACTAGTCAGATTAAGGCTGCTATGTTCCGCTACAGACAACCTTAATAGGAAATAGTCTGAAGAGTTAGATAACGTATCTGGTATATTTCAATGATACCTAAAATCACTTAGCTCAACTTGGCCTATATATACGAAGCCAGATTCAATGGTCTACAGGATGGAATCACAGTGACTGAAAACAAGGAGAAAAAGACTGCTTTTACTTTACGTAAGGCGTAACAACTCTGATGCGATTCTAACGCAGTGTCAGACGTGTCACTTGAAATGTTTGAGGCATGAAACGAGATCAAACTGCCACCAAAGATCATTTTCATAATTGTATAATGTCTACTTGTATCATAGTGACGTGAACCATCTTCACAGCAAAAAGCATGATCATTTTTCTGGACATAGATGGGTCTGAAGGTCACGTTGCCAATTACAGCTGTTTTGGCTAGTTTCTTGACTATAATCCCTATACCCTAACTTACGCTTATTTAGCGTTTGCCATAGAGCCACATATCTATATAAGTAATTGTTAAATAAATCGCACACATGGACATAGAGTTAGTGTCAGAAGGAAGGTCGCATATGTAGCAACGAATTTTGTTCATTCGTGGTTTTCCTTTTTCTGCCAGAGGAATATATATATATATATCT